>NC_056748.1:812486002-812723502 GCF_019279795.1 Protopterus annectens | reverse complement strand
TCTTTGCCACATCACTGTCGTCCCATATTTTCTCCACTTTTTGATGACTATCTTCACAGTATTCCATGGTATATCCAATGCTGTAGAAATTCTTTTGTACCCTTCTCCTGACTGATACCTTCCTTTCAACAATGAGATCCCTTTGATGCTTTGTATTGTAAGCTTTCTGTGAACCATGGCTTTTGTTGTAGCAGTCAACTGAGTAAATGTCAGGAAAATCCTACTAGGACAGCTGAACTTTTTTTGAGGTTAATCAGAGTCTCTTTAATTAATGGTAGGTGTGTCCCTTAGAAGACTGAATGTTGTAATTAAATCAAAAGCTGCTTCAACAAAGTATTAGTTTAAGGGGGTGCACACACAACAGAGTATTAGTTTAAGGGTGTGCGCACTTATGCAACCAGAGTATTGTACTTTATTTTATTTTTCCCCTAACAGATTTGGACATTGGTGCCAATCCCAACAGAGGGGGAAGAGGCTGTGAAGCTGTTTATACCATCCCTCAGTCAAGCTCTACTCAAGTAACCCGCAGGCGTGACCTCTACCTGGTCTGTGACATTAATAGTACTTGTTGGCAGGACAGATTTGTGTCCCAGAGACTTCCCCATCTGTGGAATAGACTCCCTCTCCATGTCAAGCAGAGTACCCCATTATCCGTTTTCAAGTACATCCAGGATAACTGGATTTAAAACCAAAAACACACCCCTGGGATACTACCCGTTTCCCTGCTGGACAGGGGCTTTGGGTGCTGACATGTCTAAACATGGGCTAAACTCCTGGCTAGGCTTATAAGGGCCTCAGGGCCAGTAGCCTAGAAACTTCCTAGGATCCTATTGACTAAGGACTCTGTCCCTGTATGAGGGTGGTACACGTCTGAAGATGACATTTAGCTGCCTGTGTATGCTTTAGCGTTGGGTTGTCTATTTTGCCATTTTACAACTTACTCTCTGAATTAACTTGTTTTCTTTTGCTGGTCTGCAGTTCGTTACTGGATGGGCTGTCATGGGGGGGGGGGGTAGTGTTGTCATGTCCCATTTGATTTCCCTAGTTCTTCAGAATGTTGGAACACTGGAATGTTGCATCTATCTGCTTTACTTCTGTTTGGAAGAGCCAGAGGAGTCTGAGGAGATAGAGCAATTTGGTCGCACCCATCTAGTTCCTGCAAGCTTGAAATATGAATTTGGCCATTTGTGAAGGGCTTGTGAAGATTGCATCCAGTTTTGGACACAACTAAGTCCAGTTTCTTTCTGGACTTTTCATCATAAGCTTGTGATTGACTGAGTTTTCTGTTTTTGGAGTTTGAATAGCTGGCTTTCAAAACTGCAGTAGCTGAGTTGTTACTGTTTGATATATTAATATTGTAACAGCTTTGCTGTGAAATGTTTTAAATCTGTATTTTGGGGACTGTGTTTTGTGGGGTGATCTGACCCTTTTGTCTATCTGATGTCATGTTTTTCTACAGTACGCAAGATGTAATGGCTGGTTTGGGGAAAAATGACTTCTATAACTGTACCGGACAGTAGACTGAAGATTTTTTTGTATTTTTGAAAGATTTTTATTATAGTGGTTTTTACATATTTCCATTATAGTTTTGCAGTTTGTAAATGTTTTTGCTTGCATGTTAAAATAACACTTCGTATTACTCATTGTGCTTACTGCATTTACTTCATTTTCATTTGCTTTTAATTTTGTGAAGAGCTTGGGGCATGTGATGTGTGTAACAAAGTTGAAGGTGCAACCCTTATTGCTCCATTGGACAAGGATGTGCTCTTCTGTAATGTTTTTGAAAGGCTGGAGAACAAGGAGAGATCAATGGAGCTGTTTCCAAGTACATGTCACCCTCCAATTCCCACTTATAGTAGAAACTACTCCTGTAAGCTTTACTATTGGAAACTGGATAAAGGCAAGCAGCCAAAAGGTAGGAAGGTTAAGCAAGAGAGAAATGTTTGAGAGATCTCCGGAGGAAGAAGCTGTAACAGCAGCTTTCTCCTTCCTTAACCCTCAAAGGTTCATGTCAGCCATTTATCGCTCCATTCTACTACCTCTTGTCTCACAATAAGTGTCTGGCTGGCCTCCTTTTACCAGAATTAGTCAAACAGCTTCAGACCAGCAGATCTTCTAAATCTTCAAGACTGTACTAACTTAATTTTATAGTGAAGCCTAAAAGAGAAGGACTTTTGTCACAAAATACAACCACCAAAAAGTTGACCCCTTTTTTTCATAGAAATGCTAGTACAAGAAACCATTGTCCTTTGTCGTAATGATTTCCATGTCCAATGTATTCTTTGGCCTGGAGGTAAAACTGGTCGAATCAAACTTCAGGGCATGGCAGGAAGATCAGTGGTAAACTGCGCATTCTAGGTCTCGTGGCATCCACCATACTGATGATGCCATTAGCCAGTTTGCATATAAGGAAGCTCCATTGGTTACTAAAAAATGTGGGACCAGTGGTCTCTGTCCTTGGTGCACCCCATCCCAGTTCTACCCTGTATAAGGAGGAAGCTAGATTGGTTACTACAGGTGCAAAAGAACAAGGTCATGGCCTTCCTACAGTCTATCTCTCTAACCGGACCTTAACCATGGGCACTTCAGTCATTGCACAATATTCCTATACACTGAACGTCAAAGAGCAGGACAGCTGAGTCCCAGTAAGAAGAAACTGTGAATTAAGGTAGAGGAATGCACAGCTGTTATCTGTGCTCTGAAGGCCTTCAGTACAGTCTAGAAGTATGGGACCCTGAATGTCCTAACTTAGCACCAGAGTTATGTGGTAAGCAGTGAAATAATGGGAAATGCATTTTACGATCTCTACAGTTTGCTATCCAAGTTGGGAACAAGATGTTCTTCGTCTCACATTGCTGCAGTCATAACCTGTGGGTAGTCCGCTGTCCTCGATCGGCCCGAATACCAAAGAGCTGGGCTGGCGTCGGTCATTGTCGCCTGGAGCTGCCGTCAGTACGTATTAGTACTTAAGAGCATGACCGACGCCATATCCCCAGTCTTTCTTGCCGCGTGGTCCGAAGCAGAAGCAGCGTTTGCGAGTGCCGTTCGGCGTTCTGAAATTGTCTTTTTTCGAGTTTCAGACCGAAGACCAAGTTGGGCTAAGTACCCCATTGGGGAAATCTTTGTCTTTTTCTTGCCTCAGTTTCCAGATGTCAGAAAAAGTTAATAATTGCATTTCTTGTGGGAAACAGATACCTCATAGGGATTATCACTCTTTCTGTATTCCTTGCTTGGGGCCTGAGCACGACGTGGTCAGGTGTCACTTTTGTGCTAGATTTAATAAGCGCACCATTAAAAGGAGATTAGACTGTGCCTGGCTTGTTTTTGGTAAACGGTGTAACTATAACATGCCGTCGGATCCTCCGACGCCCGCTACCGCTAAAAAGCGTAAAGATAAATCTGTGAAGTCTAAACCGGATGAGTCGTCCGTTGCGGACGCCGGTTCTACGGAGCCTCCGGTTGAATCTATGGATCCGGCCGAGGGTTCGGCTGAATCCCAGGGGGAACCTTTACTTTTGCAGGAGTTGGCCTCTCAGGAGTTGGGCCCAGCTGAGGGTGCTTCTCAGGTGTCTGTAGTTCCATCCTTACAGAAGGTTATTAGGCCGCCTTCTTCAGTGACTAAAGGCCATGCTAAGGCCAAACCTTGTCTTGTTGGCCCTGGTCATGGTTCTAGCCCTTCAGCCCCTGTTCCTAAAAAACATATGTTGAAAATGGCGGAGGACTTGATTACTTTGATCAGGGGTTCTATGCCCCCCCCAGAGAAAAGGCCTAGGGTGGAGGCAGATTTAGAGGGAATGGATCATTCCTCTGACTACTCTGATTCCTCAGCTGAGGAAATTCAGGATTTTCCTTCTTATTCAGACTCGGATGCAGAGGATTCCTGTCCTTCTGCTTCCCCTCCAGAGGATTTTTCTTTTTCTGAGACTTTACATTCCATGAGGGAACATTTTAAGTGGGAAGGCCAGGATTTTTCAGATTCTCGGAAGAGGCTTAGGGAATTTTTGTTTCTACCACAGCATAGGCCCTTGGCTATTCCTCCTGTCTTGGATGTTGTTCAGGATGTTTTTTCTGAATCTTCCCTTAATCCTGATTCTTTGCCTCCTGCCCCTGTTAAGCTGGACAGATATTATAGAGTTCCAGAAGCACATAAATATTTGTACAAAAGTCCTAGAGCTGATCCGGAAACTATTATTCAAGGTCCGAAGGGTATTAGGGCTTCTGTGGTTAAGAATCCAGTTCCTTTGGATAAAGATTCTAGAGCTTTAGATAGGTGGGGGAAAAAAGTGTACACCTCATCTACGTTAGCTATGAGGGCGTTGAATTGCCAATTTCATATGCTGAAGTATCAGAACTTTTTGTTGGGTCAATTGGAATCTAAGGTGGATGCTTTATCTGAGGGTATAGAGTGTAAGGAGCTCCAGGAGTTGGTTCATGCATCAGATCAAGTTGGCAGGCATTCTTTACAGTGTGGTTTTGATGCTCTTCAGGCTACATCCAGGGTGGCTGCTACAGGTTCAGTTATTCGTAGACATGCCTGGTTTAAGGATCAAAATTTGTCAGAGCATGTTAAAGCTCGGATTTTGGATGCTCCTCTTCAATCGGAAGTACTTTTTGGTCCTCCTGTGGAATCTGTTTTGAAAAAGATGGAAGATAAGGCTAAGTCTATGCAGGCGGTCAAGGATTTTATGCAGGTGCAGCCCCCTAAGTTTAGTAGGAATTGGCCTACTAGAGGATGGTCTTATCCTTCTTCAGATTATCAGTCTAAGGGCAGGTCTAGATGTGGTAGAGGCAGAGCCCACACCCAGGGTTCTTTCAGACCTAGGACTTGGAGTTCTCCTGCACAGTCTTCTGGTGAGGGCAGGGGTCAGCCCTTTCGTAAACAGACCCAATGACCTGTATCTTCCGCTGCCAGACCCTTCTTTACTGGCAGCTCCTCTAGGAGGAAAGTTGGGACTTTTCAAACAAAACTGGCATTTGGTCACCCAGGACAATTGGGTGTTGGATATAATAAATCACGGGTACAAGTTTTATTTTCACACCTTTCCTCCTTTCAAAGGCATGCCGGATGTGCCTCCTCAGCAAAGGATGGAGGCTCAGGAGCAAATTTCTTTACTTTTGCAGATGGGGGCAATTCAGGTGGTCCCTCCGTCAGAAGTAGGCCTAGGTTTTATTCCCGCCTTTTCCTAGTGCCAAAGAAAGGAAACACTTGGAGGCCAATTCTGGATTTGTCCATTCTCAATACCTACCTAGACATTCCAAAGTTCAAGATGTTAACATTGCAACAACTTCTGCCTATGCTAGGCAAAGATCACTGGATGGTAACCCTGGATCTCAAAGAGGCCTATCTTCACATTCCTATCAGAACCAGCTGCAGGAGATTCCTGAGATTCCGGGCTGGTACTTCTCATTATCAGTTCTCTGCATTGCCCTTTGGTTTATCTACTGCGCCCAGGGTATTCACAAAAGTTCTGGCTCCTGTGATTGCTTTCCTCAGACAGAGAGGAATACAAATTTATCCTTATCTGGACGATTGCCTGATTCTTGCTCAAAACAAGGACAAGTTACTACAACATCTCCAGTATGTATGTAATGGCAGTTTTAAGGTGCCTAGGGTATTCTGTGAATGAAATAAAGTCCAGTCTAGTGCCCTCTCAGGACATGTGCTTTCTGGGTGTGAGACTGAATACAGCTTCTCAGATGGCATTTCTGACCCCGGACAAACAAAGAACTCTTCATCTGTACTTCCAGCAGTTATCAGTAATGTCCAGGCTGACTGCAAGGACAGTCCTTCAAGCCTTGGGGTTCATGGCATCTTGCATTCTAGTACTTCCCAATGCCAAACTGCATATGAGGAAGATATAATGGTATCTCAAAGGTGTGTGGACTCAATACTGCCACGGTTTGGACACTGTCATTCGGATTATACCTTGCATCCAGAAGGAATTTTTATGGTGGGCTCAGAAATGTCACCTAAACAAGGGACTCTCTGTGATCCGACCAGAGGCGAGTCAGATCCTAATGACGGATGCCTCGGACTTAGCTTGGGGAGCACACTTCAATGGAAAATGGATACAAGACACGTGGCCTCCCAAACTACTACATTTGCATATCAACATGAAGGAGATGTTAGCAGTCCAATTTGCCTTGATAGCCTTCAAGGACCTACTTCAGCCGGGACAGGTGTTGATTCAAACAGACAACACAACAGTCATGTGGTACATCAACAAGCAGGGGGGAACCCATTCCTACCCTCTTTGCAGACAAGCAATGATTTTGTGGGAGACTGCTCTGAGTTTGCACATCAATCTTCAAGCACGGTTTCTGCCAGGAGCACAGAACTCCCTAGCAGATGTATTGAGCAGGCAAATTGTGGATGCCCACGAGTGGAAACTGGACCCTCAGGTATTCAAACAGTTGACCGTGGCTTGGGGAGCTCCAGACATAGATCTGTTCGCTTCTCCACTGAATTTTCAACTGCCAAAATTTTGCACAAAGTTGTTCCACCCAAATGCTTGGAAAGTGGATGCTCTATCCTTCAGTTGGAACAACCTTCACGTTTATGCTTTTCCCCCTCTGCCTCTTCTTCCCAAGGTACTCTTGAAAGCCAGGAGGGACAAGCCTTGCATGATTCTAATAGCACCAGATTGGCCTCGTCAGCATTGGTATCCTCTGCTGAGGAGTTTAATTCTGGAGCCTCCTTGGCCTTTGCCACAGGTTCCTCATTTGTTGTCCCAGTCAAACAATCATTTTTTCAATGTTCGGGTGCAGTCCCTGCATCTAACAGCCTGGCGTATTCTGTAATGGAGCCGGTGGGGTCTCAGCTTCCTCAACAGGTTTTAGATGTCATTTTGGAAGCCAGGCGGCCTAGTACTAGAAAAGTTTATGCTGATAAATGGGAGAGATTTTTTCTTTGGAGCACAGCAAAGGGCTTTGATGTTTCAGTGCCTAATTTGAGTTTTGCACTGCAGTATCTTACTGAATTACTGGACAAGGGTTTGTCATTCTCTTCTGTGAAGGTTCATGCTGCAGCCATTTCTGCTCACTATGATTGTGACCCTCCTTTATTTTCTCACCCTTTGTTCAAACAATTTCTTAGAGGGGCAAAGAATATAAGACCCCCACGTAGAGCTCCTACTCCTTCCTGGGATCTCAATTTTGTGTTGGAGAAGCTTACTTTACCTCCTTTTGAACCTGCAGCTTTGTCTGAATTGAAGTTTTTGTCTTGGAAGACTGCCTTTTTGTTGGCCATTACTTCTGTTAGGAGGGTATCTGAATTGCAGGCACTCATGGCAGTTGAACCCTTTCTCATATTCCATAAGGATAGAGTTTCTTTGCGAACTAACCCTACTTTTATGCCTAAAGTGATTTCTAATGTGGCCTTGAACCAGTCTATTCATTTGCCTACCTTTTATGCTGATCCCCAAAATAAGGGGGAAAATGTCTTGCATTCTTTGGATATCCACAGACAGTTACGTTATTATTTGAGCAGAACTAAAGAGTTCAGACAGTCAACAGTTATTTGTTTCTTTTGCTTTGGGTTCACAAGGGAAGGCTGTTTCAAAGCAGACTATTTCTAAGTGGATTGGTCAATGTATTGCTTTTTGTTACTCTCATCATGGGAAGGGTGTTCCTGCTGGGATCAGGCCTCATTCTACTAGGGCTACTGCCACATCTACAGCTTTTTGAGGGGTAGCTACTAAGGATATTTTGGAGGCAGCTACTTGGAGTTCAGTACACACTTTTACTAAGCATTACCATCTCCCTCTTTATTCCAAGTCCAGGGCTGGGTTTGCCACTGCAGTTTTACAGGGCATGTTAGCAGCTCCTAATGCTACTTAGTTTGCCAGCCTCCCTTTTCCTTTGCTTTGGGATTCTACCCACAGGTTATGACTGCAGCAATGTGAGACGAAGAACATAGTACAGTTTTGTACCTACCATAAATGTAGATGTTCGAGGATCTACATTGCTGCAGTCCAATTATCCCTCCCTCCTTCCCCTCTATAAGTTTGTGGTTGGGTGTTTACTATTTTGGCTCTGGCCTTCTTTCCTTCTTAGGCCTTCTGACATCTGGGGCAAGAAAGACTGAGGATATGGCGTCGGTCATGCGCTTAAGTACTAATACGTACTGACGTCAGCTCCAGGCGACAATGACTGACGCCAGCCCAGCTCTTTGGTATTCGGGCCGATCGAGGACAGCGGACTACCCACAGGTTATGACTGCAGCAATGTAGATCCTCGAACATCTACATTTATGGTAGGTACAAAACTGTACTTTCTGGAATTCATATTCTCCTGAAGGCAAATTGCAGCAGGACTGTAGCAGATCCACATCAGTAGATATTGGGTAGGGATACATTCTTGGACTTCGCAAGCAATTGGGGTGTACTAGAGGTGGACCCCTTTGTTTCTGTGAGCAATAAACAATAAAATTCTACTCCATATGCCAAGTAATTAGGCTTGGACTGTGGATGCCTTCTCCCTGAATTGGACATATGTTGCAGTTATGCTGTTCTTCTTATGTCTTCTGTATCCTTTCTTCCCTGGGTAGTTTTAAAAGCTAACATTAGAGAAGGCTATAAATGATTCTGATTGCCCCTTTCTGGCCCAGACAGTCCTGGTTCTCCCATCTTCAGATATTATGTGAGAAACTTCTGTCACTGCTTCAGTATATGAACCTTCTGACAGAGTGCAGAGAGTACCTTGTATACCCCAGACTTGTCCACACACTTCAGTAACTTTTTGGAGGAGCAGCTTAGAGTCATGATCTAGAATGTCTGAGTTTGACCCTCATTGAATCTTGCACTTCTTTAGTCTGGCAGTTGGTGCAAAGGATGAATGGTGTGAGCTTGTTAACAAGCTGCAAGATCTGATTCCTTCAGCCTTCATTTGTCTGCTGTGTGACCTTGGTGCTTTGGTGGGGTTGGAAAATTGGGCTAGGGTCCTCATTGGTCTAGACTATATGCCTCATAACTACCTATGAACTCAGACTAGCAGCGTGAAAAATTAATCTCTTACCCTTTCTTTCACGTTTGTATTTAGGGCTTGCTAAAAATCATTAGAGAAGCTAGGAGTTCTAGCATGTTAAATAGCAAAAAAAATTTCCCCTCTGATGCCAGAGGAGAAACCAGTACCTAAAGCAAGTGGACATGGCAGTGGATGTTCCTAATACAGAGCACAATTGCAGTAATCCTTATTAGCCAGTGAAAGCCCTTCATCTGGCCTCAGTTCCAGAGCTCACTACCCTTCCACCTTCACATCATGCAAATGTCAACACCTTATTGATGATGGGACATTTTTTGTGTAAAGCTGACATCTCCCCATGCTTTTTAAATCTTAATTGATTATAGTTCATTGCATATAAAAACCTCATGTTCAGTGAGGCTGTAAACTGGGTGAGTACTTCAAGTAGTCATCAGTTGACCCTTTTCCTAGAAAAATCCAGAATCCAAGTCGATGGTTTCTGTTATGTTCTGGATGTTCAGGGTCAAAAACCCAGATACCAGCATGCAAAAGAGTAGAAGGAAAAATATAAAGAAATAGAGCTTTAAGACAGCAATTCAGGAATCACTGCAAGCTTGGAATGAATTTGCTGTTTTTTTTGTGTTTCCTCTTCACAAGGGCACCAAGGTGCTGCAAAAACTGTTAATGCATATATTACTGAACTGAAGATAGAGGCAGGCAAGTATTTTGCATTTGAGTAGTTTTGCTATTCATTAGTAAAAAAACTGAATAATTTGTAATATGAAATCAGTTTCATAGCTAAGGTGAGACAAATGGGTTATCCGCCCTGGGAGTGGTTAGCAGTTAACATTGGGGCATGAGAGCAATACCTGCATTCTTTTAAGAAAGTTGTGTAATATTTCATCATTGTTGCTTTCTTGTTAGTACATGAATAAAGGCGTCTTCTTGGGTCTGTTTAAGCAGCTTTATTCTATATAAACACATCACTGTAAAGGCATATATGACTTAAGTAACTTGTATACACACGAACTGCTGTGATCCTACATGCTCACTCACTGGCTGCTTCTACAAAGTGGCACTAGGATTGCACTTGTCTGGAATTTATACGTGCATGCACAGCCTCGCATGCTTCTTAGACAGCACACACACACTGTACATTCTGATCTACATCCTCCCTCTTTGAGAAATAGATCATGCAATTTGTCGTGAGATTGTTTGGCATGTAGGTAATCTAAAGAAATGCATTATACAATACTAAGTACACACACACACACACACACACACACACACATATATATATATATATATATATATATATATATATATATATATATATATATATATATAGAGTTCCCTATCAGAAGCCTGAAACACTATAAGCTTGAAAATCAAAAGCCTGAAAATTCAAAATCCCGAAAACCCAAAATCCTGAAACTCAAAATCCTGAAAACACAAAATGGACATACTGACGTCATTGTGGCTTTGCTATTGTTAGCCCTGTGGTGTTAGGTCATGCGTTGGGTTCAGGCGAGTGTCTTGGTTGGTTTTATGTTAGGGTTAGGGGCGGTTTAAGTGAGTTAGGGTTAGGCAGGTTAGGCATGTATGCAATAGTGACAAATATTGGGGTTAGGGGCGGTTTAAGTGAGTTAGGGTTAGGGCGCGGGTCAGGTGAGTGTGCGATATTGACGGACCTTAGGGTTAGGGTCAGGGTCAGTTGGTAGATATTAGTGTCTTTATAGTGACATATTAGCATTATTTGTGTTTTCAGGATTTTGAGTTTCAGGATTTTGGGTTTTCGGGATTTTGAATTTTCAGGATTTTGATTTTCAAGCTTATAGTGTTTCAGGCTTCTGATAGAGGGAACCATATATATATATATATATATATATATATATATATATATATATATATATATATATATATAATATAATATAATGTACAATCAAGTCCATGTTGGTGTGTATTTCACATTAGGCTAAGAAACTCGTCCATATCGTGTGACATAAAATTGGGAATCAGATTTAGCAACTGGAACAGTCTCTGCAAAATGGTTGACCTGTGGAATGTTACTTTCTGGAAAAGAATTGACCTTTGAACACATTCTGGTCAGGAAACAGTGTCAGACTCTGTCTTTGATTTAGAGTCTGCATCACAGATACAGTGTTGTGATTGCAATGATGATGAATTCTGGTAGAAGAAGTCATCTAAGATTCCTCCTGTACTTTACACTCTCTGAGTTTACCCAGTAGGATCTCTATTCGGCACAGATGCCTGTTATCTGTCCTATTCGATCAAAACCTTTTGTTGTCTGAACTCGTACCATCTCTCCTTCTCTCAACGAAGTAATCTGCTCAGTCTGTCATAACTAGATTTCTGGATATTGCGCTTCAACAACTGAGCCTTGATGGTTTTATTGTTCTTAGAGTTAGGCTGTAACAAACTTGATGAAATAGGTAGTGTAGTTCTAGTTTGTCTGGAAAGTACTCTTTGAGCAGGTGAGCCAAGAATATAATCATGAGGTATGTTTCTGAGATTGAGTAAATTCAAGAATACATCGGTGGTGTTTGACTCTTCCAGTAATGGCTTTGCACTCTGTATTGCTCGTTCATCTAGACCATTGGATTGAGGATATTCAGGACTACTAGTGAGATGTACAAAGTCCCATTCTCTTGCAAATTTCTGAAACAACTAGCTAGTAAATTGAGTATCATTGTCAGAATAAAGTTTGTGTGTACTACCATGAACTGAGAAATTATTTAACTTGGTAATTACAGCTTTTGAGGTTCGGTTTAGTAGCAGATCAATCTCAAACCAGTTCGAGTAAGAGTCTACCAAAACCAAATAGTGTTGATTATTCCATTCAAAGATATCAGTTGCTACAGTAGACCAATGAAGTTCAGGTATTGGATTTAGCTGAAGCGGGTCTCTTTGCAAATGCGCTCTGGTACTATTACATACTGAACAAGAAGAAAGAATTCGATCAATGTCTTCTGATAATGAATGCCAAAATACTAGTTCTCTTGCTCTTCCCTTAGTGGATAATAAACCTGGGTGACCATGATGCAAAATCTAAATATATCCTTGCTGTAAGGAAGCAGAAACAATTATTTTAGGACCTTTCAAAATAATACCATCTTCCATCAACAATTCATCTCTGTAAGGAAAATACGATTGCACCTCAGGTGATGCACTAGATTGCTTTGATGGCCATCTGACATTGATGTATTGATTTAAGCTTTTGTGAAACTGGATCAGTCATAGTGTGTTCTCTCAACTCAACAAGTCTAGTGGTGGAAAGGTTACGCACTGACATTACATCAAAGTCAAAAGTTTCAGCATCAAGCTGTTCTGTTGTACTTCCAGGTGATCTGGATAAGGTATCAGCCAGATAGAGTAATTTACCTTAAGTGTAGACCATTTTGAATTTATATTTCTGCAATTTGAGCATCATTCTTTGTAATCTCACTGGAGCAGAGTGTATAGGCTTCTTTAGAATGGTAAGTTGATGCTGATGATCAGTTTCAATTTGAATAGCTCAACCATGAATATAATCGTGAAACTTGGAACATGCAAAAACTATCGCCAAAAGATCTTTCTCAATTTGAACATAATGCATCTCAGTTTGTGTCCTAGATGTATAGGCTACCGGTCTGCCCTTGAAGAATAACTGCACCAAGACCAAAATTTGCAGCATCACAGGCTAGAACAACTGGTTTATTCACATCATAGTAGCTTAAGTGTGTGTGTGTGTGTGTGTGTGTGTGTGTGTGTGTGTGTGTGTGCGTGTGTGTGTGTGTGTGTGTGTGTGCGTGTGTGTGCGTGTGTGTGCGTGTGTGTGTGCGTGTGTGTGCGTGTGTGTGTGTGTGGGGGCAATTTTCTGCTTAAGGTCATCAAATGCCTTCTGATGATGTTGCATCTATGACCATACACCATTTTTGTGTTAGGTCTCTCAAAGGTGCTGTCAACTTGTTGAAATCTGGTATAAACTTGCCTAAGTAGTTGACCATGGTCAGAAAACACTGTAAACCTTACACGTTATCTAGTGCCGACATCTCTAAAATAGTTGTTTGGTTGGGTCAGATCTCAAGCCTGTACTTGTAAACAAATGTCCTACTTAGGTAACATCTGGAAGTCTGAATTTGCACTTCAGATGATTAAACTTCAAGTTTACTTCACGTGCTCTGTGTAGAACCTGAGGCTTCTGTCATGCTCTGCTTCTCCATTACCTCCAGATAATAGATCGTCTACTATTATGGCACACAGATAACCTGAAAATAAATTGATCCATTGCACGCTGAAAGACTTCAATTGCAGAATTTATTCCAAATGGCATCCTTAGGAATCTGCATCTGCCAGAGTACCAAAAGTAGTTAGAAATGAGGATTTTAATCGAGCATCACTTTCCAAAATGAACTATTTGCATCCAGAACAGAAAATAGAGACATTTGGTATTAGAGCTGCAACTTCTCAACTGTGCGCATTGCATGATATGGCCTCTGTAATACTTTGTTCAGATCTCTAGAATCAATTCCTATTCTGATTTCATCTGAGCCTATTTATGAGCAGGTGCCATGGACGACACCCATTCATATGGTTCTGAGACTGGACAGATCACACCTTGCTTGCACCATCTTATCCAACTGAGCTTTGACTTTATTTTGTATTGCTATTGGAACTCTTCTGGCTGGTCTGACTACTGGAGTGAACTCAAGATCTAACTTCATAGAATACACAACTTTGCCAAACAAGTTTCCCCAATTTATCATCAAAAACATCAATATACTCTGAGAAAATGGCTTCTGAAAAACTTGAACTTAGAACTGCACTCACATGATGAACTTCTTTATCAAAAGAAAAAAGAGATTCATTCTCAAACTATCTTTAAGACCCAGTAAAGATTGCACTGGTTGTCTGACTATGTGGAATAATGAGTTGTAGCAGTTCTCAGCCAAATAGTATGAAAGTATTACTGAACCTTTGGTTTGAATTTCTTCTCCTCCATACACAACAAGTCACGCATTGCTGGGTACATGGAGTTGTTAGTTTGTTCTCACTTTTGCAAATGTGTTCGATATAACTTTGCAGTTCGATACAGTGTCTGCTTTGAGCTTTGTTGATTTCCCATTGATCCAAACTGTACGAAACACTTCACTCCTTGTCAGTAAGTTTACTGCATCAACTCTTTCTCCCAGTACTAATACACCAGCCACATTGAACGCGGACTGTTTCGGCTGTACTTGATCAACTTGCTTTTTTGTGCAACCTTTCTTTACAACTGTGTGAGGCTTACTTGATTTGCAAAACTTTTGAAAGTGGTTCCATTTCTTACACTGCTAGCATTGCTGACCATATATGCTAAACACTTCTCTCTGTCTGACTCATGATTTGCACCACAATTGTGACAGTTAACAGCAAAGCTAGACTTTGATTTTGCTGACTCACATTTATATTGCACTGAGCTGACGGTGGAATTTGCACTTTTCCTGTAACTCTCTGGAAAGCTTTGCACCTTCTTTGGAAGCCCTGTGGCTGCCCTTTACTTAGGCCTGTTTCTACTTCCCAATTGTTGCATACTGTCTACGTTTGCTCTGGAGCTTACTGAAACCAGGCTTTTGTCACTTGCAAGCATGTTCGTATGTTTTTCTGTCACCTCATGGATCTGACAAATCTCTGTTGCTTTTCTTAATGTCAAATCACTGTCACAAAGTAAAAGCTTTCTCACTGCAGCGCTATTAATACCACATACAAGTCTATCTCTTATTAGCTTATCTTTCAAATCACTAAACCGATACATTTTATCCTTGTTCCTCAAGTCAGTTATAGAAGCTGCAAATGTTTGCCCTGGTTTCTGATTTATTGTGTAAAACAAATGCCTCTCTAATGCAATGGTCATCTGAGGGTTGCACATTTCTTTGAAATTACACTTCAGACACTCTGGGTCTTCTCTGGACTCGGCTTTTACAGCGATATGGCAGTCTGCACCCTCACCTTCATGTACTGCTGGTGCATGTATAAATGAATGCTCTTTCTATGGCATCAGATCATGTATAAATGAATGCTCTTTGTATGGCATCAGATCCTGCTAGATTCAGCAAAATGAATGCCCTTGTGCATCCATCTCTATCTGCATAAGCTGCTTGTATGAAAATATCATACTCTTGTTCAAATGTTCTCCAGTTCTCTGCAATATTCTGATCAAAAACAAGTGGTTGAGGTTTTCGAAATTCATCTGTCATATTAACACATACCAGCGAAGGGTCTTGCAAATACGTACACACGTGTGCGCGCGCACACACACACACACACACACACACACACACACACACACACACACACACACACACACACACACACACACACACAAGTAATTGGCATAAACACAATTTGGTCAATGCTTTTGTGCTCTGTGGCTGTACTTTCTCTGTTTAAGCTTATTGGAATTGTGCGAATGAATAACCACGTAGTGCTTTCAATTAATGAACTTTGCGAAACAAACCTCTTGGGCTTTTCGATGTTTTATTGCACTTTACTAACTTTTCAGATTTCTTAATATTTCACTGTGCTTTGCAAAATAGCTTTTTAGGTTTCTCGATGCTTTACTGTACTTTTGAGATTTTTCAATGTTTTATTGTGCTTTGCAGAATAACTTTTCAGAGTTGTCGCTGCTTTATAAAACTCTGCAAAATACCTTTTAAAACTTTTAAATGCTTTATGGAGCTTAGCAGAATACTTTCTTGGACTTTGCAATGCTTTATGAAATCTTCGACAGGTAAAGGCAGAAATGCTAAAATCATCAACTTTCGGAATTGGTAAAGGGAAAAATATTAGTCATTGATCACCATTCACTATGCTTGTGGAATCGGTAAAGGCAGAAATGATAAAGTAATCCCCCTAGAACGTTTATCGATAAAGGTAGGAATCCCACAGTCATGCACCATCACTTATCAAAGTCATCACGTTAAGAAACATTTGAGAACTTTACGATGCAGCTGAGCAATTCACTAGCACTGTAATTCTCTTGTAATCACTTGTAAGAAACACTTTTCTTTATTGCAAGAAACACATTAAGCAACTGCACAATGTGAATAGTTGGACTTCTGTTGCCCAAATTCAATATCTTTTGAGGTATCTGTACTTTGCAAATGACTAAATGCAGTACACACTGAAATGTCTCCAAAATGGTGGCTCCTTGCTAGGCATCTCTGTATAGTACAAGAAGCACTCTGTAGTGGTGGCACTTGGAGAACAGACACAACCAGCGCAAGAACTTTCTTCAAATAACGATGCTTTGACTGAATTATATGAGATAGTTGCACTTTACACACAGTGAACTCATTGAAATACATGCACAGTAATATAAGCACACACTGTAAGCACTTTTACACACCGAGATACTTCGAATAACTTTAATTATGCCTTTGATACAATACAAAGTTGTAGTTATGCCCAAACACACTACTTTGACCAAACATAGCAGTCTCCTTGCTTTATTTTTGCATACTGTGCACTTTTCTTTTCCTTATTGTATTCATTTTTGCTCATTTAAACCCCTTTTCTTTTTATGCCCAACGCACTTTCTTTGTGCTTGTTTTACTCTAAACATGTCCAGTTCTGCCTTAACCCCACTCGTTCTGCTTTCACCACACTCATTTCATCAGTTACTTTTATCTTGAACATTTCCTTCAGTTAACAAACTTTTTGTGCTTTCTGCTTGCTTGATAATGCGATTTGTGCCCTTGTAATGCCTTTTCTTGCTTCTTTGCATCGAGTAAATAATTTCTGTTGGTTTTCGCTACCTTTGATTTTCTGGTTGTGTTGGTACTGTTTTCTCCCTGTTTTACCTTTGCTGTCATCTTTACATCTCATGGCTTCAAATGTTCTCTTTTCCATCCCAGATCTGACACCATGTCGTTTTCGTGTTAGTACATGAATAAACAAGTCTTTGTGGGATCTGTTTAAGCAGCTTTATTCTATACAAACACATAGGTTCATAGATAGGTACATCACTGTAAAGGCTTATTTGACTATGACTATAACTTGTATACAAATTAACTGCTGCAATCACACATGCTCACTCACTGGCTGCTTCTACAAAATGGCACTAGGGATTGCATGTGTCTGGAATTTATACGTGCACGCACAGCCTCACATGATTCTTAAAGACATAGCACGCACATGCTACACAATGATCTACAATCATCTTAAATGAATGGAGATAATCTTTTTTGCATTTGTAGTTTGTATTATTAGCTGTAGCAGTCTCTCTCTGGGAGAAGGAGAAGCAGTCTGGAGGACTGTCCAGGACTCCAGGTGACTTTGCTATGGTGCTGTAAGAAATGATCAATCAAGAGACAGTCTTGTAAGAGATGCAGAACTGACCTTGCCAAAAGCTTTGGATGTATGCAGAGCAACTAAAAAAATTCTAGGATATATTTAAAAGAATTGACTGATGAAGTAATGTGGCTATAATGTGATTAAGAGTAGACAAGTAATCAGAAATGATGAGGATGTATTGGAGCAATAATACTTATGAAAGTTATGTACTGTAAAAAATGAGACAGTAAAGAACATAGTTTGCTTCAAATTCTGGCATAATGTAGGTGTGTAAAATAAAAATATAAAGCCGACCAACACAGCTGTAAAATAAGATTTAATGTACAAAGTTAGTGCTTTCACAGCAAAACTGCTGCTTCATCAGACTTGCAATACAAACAGTCAAGACAACCATTTAGTTATATAGATCACATGACATATCTAATTAGAAAGTTCAGTGAGGTAATTTTCCCCCCTTTCAAGACAGCTTTAATGGAAACATGGCCATTCAAGCCTGAGTGTTTGTCAGCATTTAAACTGACAATCCACCTTAGTTCTGCACATTCTGCCAACTTCACTAAGTCAACAAACTTCAAACTTTCACATAGCACTGCCAGAACAGCAAACTTAAATTTATGTTCATTCCCATTTTCAGTGACATGCTTGACCAGTGCATTAGTTTGTTTGCCTTTCTTGATATCACCTTCATGTTCCAAAATTCTCTCCCTTAAACTACGGTTAGTTTTGCCAATATAGTAACAGTTACAGGTCATGCAGGTAGCACAATAAACCACATTCTCAGTGTTGCAGCTTGCAAAACATTTTAGTTCCAACCTCCTATTCATAGATTTCATGTAGAGAACAGTTGTATTACTAATAAAAACACAGGCAGAACAGTACTGGCAAGAGAAGGTACCTAATCTCTCAGGAAGGATCTCTGGATGTTAGTGGTGGATCATAATCCATTGGTGGCCTTAAGTACTTCTAATGAACTGGAAACGGAGGTATACATCTCTCAATATATTTTAACAGCTCTGAGAGACTTGGAAGATGAATTACTTAAATATAACCGGCTGCAGTTGCAGCAGTTACATATGGAAGCATTTTGTGGCTCATTGCAGTTCTTCTGTAATAAGCATTTCTGTAGTGTTTACTGTCTCCCTCCCTGTTGGTGTGTTGCTGTTATACGTGGCGGCTTTGCAGTTGCCCGCCCCTGCTGTAAATTTGATATGGGGCACTTCTCCCAGTCCAGTGTCATTAGCTCAGTCTACCTAATACAGAGAGAACATCTGAGAAGGCCAACCCACTTTGTTTCTTTTCTTCTGTTCCTCCTTTCTCCCTTTCCTAGAAAAAAAAATTGCCTGAATCTCCTTGTGTTCTGACTGTGCTTCTCAAACATTTTGAAAATAGAGTATATTTTAGTGCATGTATTAAAACTGTATTTGCCTTAGTATTGCTACAACCCAAGTGCCCTAGGTTGCACTGCATCTGAATTGTTTGTGTTAGATGCTTTTCTATGTATATAGACTTTTCTGTATGTGTAGACTAGCTACTTATTCTACTGTTACTGCCTCTTAAACCGTTTTTTTGTTGTGCATTTCCCTTGCTTTGTTTAAAAAGTTTTAAATTGCTAATTTTGTAGAGTTTTAATTGCATTTACTGTGTAGGGCTACACACTCGAGTGTGTTAGCCTTTTCTGTGTTTATTTACTGTATTATTGCATTGTTTAGCCTGTTTTAACCAAAAAAAAAAATACTGTCTTGTTTGCTCGTTACCCTCTATTCCTAGCTAGTATAGTCCAGATCCCAGGCTTTGCTGGTTTCAGGACTTATTTTCTGTGTTCAGAGCTATCCAGACCTTGCTGTGGTAGAGGGAAGTCCTACTGCTTACCAGTGGGAGTAATGAGCATTGTACTGCCTATCTAACGCTAGAGGAGTGGTTTCCAGCTGTGAAATTGTAATTTTATTAGCCATTTTGGGCTGATTTCTATCCCTTTCAACTTTCTGGCTTAAAATGCTTGTGTTTGCGCATTTTTTTGCATCGTACAGTACCGTGGGGCTACGGTTAAACTATTCCAGGTGTCAAAAAGTCTGCTCTTCAAATTTTCCCTTAGAACTAGCTGGTTTCTCAGTAGTAGCACTAAAATCTGAACCCGTGACTAGCACTTGCTCTAGAACCTGCTGGAAAGCACTAGGAAGCCTTAAACTGATACAAGCACTCAACTTGCCTTGTTAATGAGGAGAAATTAATCGTAGGCACTAAACTGCCTATAATTGCAAAGTACCTTGCAAAGGTAGGGGAAAACAGCTCTTGTACTTTACAAGAAAAGCACCTAAACAGGCATGCCCAAAGGTCAGCTTCCGGTGATTTCTCCTGTCCACCTGGTGAATCTGGGCATACTGGGGCACTGCAGCAACTGCCTCATGTACACAGACAACCCTCTCCTCCTACCACCTAACACTACAACCTGTGAGAGATGCACTTGCATAGCTGGAAACAAAGCTGTCTCCAGCCAGGATAGTGCTAGACAGTCAAGAGGTGAAGGTTAACACCTGCACTACACCTCAAGCAACACATAGCCCTTCAAAACCCACACCATCAACACCCACACATAGCAACACTAAACCCACATATGCGGAGGCCCTTAACATTAACCTGCCCAAGCAGCAAGGACCCCCCAAAGCTGAAACGCAAACAACCAGTCACAACCAAAGTGACACATAGCTCACAACACCAGTGTGCCACCCAACAACAGCCCCTAAGGCAAGACAACATACCCAACACTTTAGTCGTAGGTGATTCTGTAGTCAGGCACACTGATGTCCCACTCACCAGGCTGAACAAGGAGAAAATTATAGTCCGCTGCCTGTCTGGTGCCAGGATCCACCACATAACGCATGCACTCAAGTCACTCCACAACAAGTACAAATACGACTCTGTCATTGTCCGTGTTGGAGTGAATAACTTGAGACGTACCTCCCTGGACTACATGAAAAGAGACATGGAAGAGCTCTCGGATCATGTAGCCCAGGCTGGTATGACCCTAGCCCTGAGTAGCATCCTACCTTCGCCCAGAATTATACCACAGTATAAGGACAAAATGATTGACTTCAACAATTGGCTAAGCTTCTGGTGTCATTCAGAGGGGATCCAGTATCTGTCTGCCTGGGATGACATGATCGACAAACCACGATGCTTTGCCAGAGATGGTCTGCACCTGTCACCCCTGGGATTCAGGTTACTGGCTAAAGCTCTTGCCACCCCTATAGTGCCTTTTTTTAGGCAAGGTTCAAAGGACAGAACCACCACCGTAACAGATACAAGCATGCAAAATCTGAAGGTAATGCTACTCAATGCTATAAGTCTAAACCTCAAAATGCATTCTGTCGAGGCACTCCTAAAAATGGAGAACATTGATATCTGTGCAGTAACTGAGACCTGGTTCAAGGCTCCAGAGGGCACCCCTGCAATACCGGGCTACAACTCTTACCACACTTTTCGGCCACCAAACAAAGACCGAAATACTAAAGGTGAAGGGAGTGTCCATATTCACCAAGGATGTTCACACCTCCAGGCTAGTTGCCCAACACAATGCATCTGAAATTCTCCAGGTGCAGCTAACACTAGGTAAGACTGCAATCCAAATTGTAGCTTGCTACAGATCCTCCATGCCACAAGATTCTCACTACACCTTTCTAAACATACTGGAATATATTAAGATACAACCAAACACCCTAATACTGGATGATTTCAAATACCCTGCCATTATACTGGGAAAACCACTTTGGTACCAACACCTTTTTCCAACGGTTCTTGAAATTCATAAATTCTAACACCCTGGATCAACTAATCCATTGTCCCACCGGGGGTTCCAGTATCCTAGACCTGGTCATTACCAACATGGGAGAGAGATGCTCCACACCAGTGGTCACCCCCTCATTGGTCAGGTCTTACCCGTAAACAATTCACCCTTGACATCCACATCCCCACCCCCACCCCCCCAGTAAGGAAACCTCTGTTAAAAAAAAAAAAAAAAAAAAAAAAACTTCTCCAAAGCCAACTTCATGCAACTCGAGCCAGAAGTGACCAACTTCATGACACCCATGCAGACGGAAGCTGAACGTTTGACTGCTGAATCCTACACTAAGGCACTGTATGAGCACATCCACTTGTGCATGAATTGTGCCATCCCAAATAGAACCAAGACGCTCTCCTCCAAAAAAAAAAAAAATAAATAAAAAAAAGGAAGCTAATCTGGTGGTCCTCTGCCATAAACTAACTATACGACAGAAGGAAGAAACTGTTGTTGCAGAAGAGAAAAATCTTAGGATGCAAAAAAACTACCTTACCAGTCTCCGTAAGAAGCTGAGATCCCTCAAAGTCCTCCAAAGCTAGTTACAAAAAGTAAAATTGCCAAAGATTCCAAAGACAGCCATAAGGCATTCTGTAGTTATGTCAAGAATCTAAATGGCAATGCTCAGTTCTCTCTGAGCTACAACAGAATGGCATTAAATATACTGATCCCAAGCATATTGCCAATATCCTGGCAGATCGATTTAGTGCCAACTTCACCCCCCGCTCACCCCTAAAGGACCCATCTCAGTACCAAAAGATTGCCAAATTCAGGTAACTGCGGCCACACAGGTAGAAACCACACTCTCCAAAGCTAAGAATACAGCATCCATGGGACCAGATGACATCCCGGGCTGTTTACTACATGAACTACAAAGTGAACTGAAAACCTCACCTAAGTGTCATGTTTAATCATAGCCTCACCTCAGGCTTTGTGCCCACTATGAGGCACACAGCTACTGTTATCCCACTTCACAAGGGGGGATCCACCTTGGATCCTGGGAACTACCGTCCCATCAGTCTGACGAGCCTACTCTGCAAGGGCATGGAATGCATGATCATGGAACTTATCAACAAAGACACTGGCGACCTTCAAACACTGGACCCCACCCAGTTTGGGTTCGTGAAGGGCCGATCTTGTCTCCTGAACCTGATTGACTTCTTCGAATCAGTCTCCAGAGTTGTGGACAAGGTTAAGGCGGCCCACACAGCCTATCTGGACCTCGCCAAGGCCTTTGACACCATCCCCCACTCTGGAATCATAAATAAACTTACTAAGCTAGGCATAAATCCATACATCACTCGGGTTGCCAACTGGCTTACTGACAGAACCCAGACTGCAAAAGTAACTGACTCCAAATCCAGCTGCAGACAAGTGGAGTACCTCAGGGTTCAGTCCTGGGACCGCTCTTGTTTGGCATCTACTTCTCTTAAGTACAGGCCAACACTAAGGGACTCTGGCTAACAAAGTTCGCAGATGACTTCAAACTGGGAGCTATTATTGAATCCACCAAATGATGTAGATATTCAACAAAAGGGCCTTACAGAATCAGATGCTTGGTGCCAGAGCCATGGGCTCAAGCTTAATGCCAAGAAATGTATAGTTATCCCCTTTGGGAAAAACCATGTACCCATGAATTACCACATAGGTGGCAGTACACTAAACACCGAAAGTGTGATGAGAGACTTGGGCGACACAGGTAGACAGTGGTTTCACCTTTGATAACCACATTGCCACAACAGTCAGGAAATCCTATGTGGCACACCTCATCACTAAGGGCTTTTCATCCAGAAAAAAGGAGGTCATTGTCCCACTGTACTCATCCCTCATTAGACCCATTATATAGAGTACAACGCCCCGTTTGGTATGTACCTCACAAGACATCTGCAACAGCTGGAAAGGCAGCAGAAATACCTCACTAAAAGAATCATAGGCCTAAAGCAGATGCCCTATGCTGACAGTCTTAAAAAAAAAAAAAAAAAAAAAAAAAAAAAAAAAAACAAACTCTGGCTATACTCTGTGGCATATCATCTACTCAGAGGCAATCTCTGCTTAACATACAAGGCCATGTCAAACCCTGAGCTGTTGGACATGCTCCACTTAAAGAAATCCCAATCCCTCAGAGCCACACGCTCCATGGATCTAAACCTTGTCATCACAATGAACAAAACATGCTGGAGGGATAGGTTCCTGACCCAGACTCCCCATAATCTGGAATAGACTGCCCATCCATGTCAAGCAGAGTGCCTCATTGGCCCTCTTCAAAAGGAACCTTGATGATTGGATGGGAGAAAGGAAATTCACCCCGGTGATCACATCAGTCACCCTGCTAGACAGGGGTCCAGGGAAGTAAATATTGTGGGAAGAAATATCTAGGGAATTGTTATGGCTAGGCTTGTATAGGCCCTAGGGCCGATAGCCAAGTACCAACCTGTGAACCTATAATACATAAAGTTGTTCTCTGTGGTGTTAGAGTATTAAGAATGCCAACATATGGGACCAGCCACCCGGAACTTCTTAAGCGCTGGCAGTCCCTTAATCTTCAGCTAAGTTTTGACTACATCAAATCGCTGATTGATTGCTTTAAACCTGCAGAATTGCTTTAAACCTACAGAATTGCAGCTACAAGAGGAGATCAGGAAGCTACAGGATGATATAAATACTCATTTTTGCTCCGAGTCATGCAGACCTAGGATTGATATGATGTATGATAATGTCTCTGCTTTTGAAAGTAGACTGCAAATGACAAAACGCAAGAAACTACTTAGGGACATGGCAGATTTTAACAAAGAACGTGTTTTTTTCTTGGCCCTGTGAAACAGCCGCTAGAATGGCTAGCGCTGAAAACTCTAACAGTACTGGTGTGTTGTCATCAGAAATGTCTGTAACACAAGAAGAGCAAGTTGCTCCCGTTTTAACTTTTGTTAATGTGACAATGGTAGATACTAACAGCCCAGCCTCTACCTCTAAGTCCGACACTGCAGATGGAACTAAAGTCCCTGTTTTTTCCCTTAATGAACCACTTCCAATCCAGCAGGATTTTCAGAAAGGGAGATCGAGGAGCAGACCACAAAGGAGAGGCTGAGTGAGGTCGAAATCACGCAACAGTACGAGAATGCGAAACAGGAATGTGTTAACTTAAATTTTAATATCTCATCATATACCCTCTTTAGATGAGATAACACTCTTAGATAAAGGGCTCTCTTTTATACCTGCCCACAAGGCTGCTTTACCTGATGTTATTATTGACCTAAAAATTTTTGCACGTAATGTTAGTTTAAAGTATCTATTTAACTCATTGTCAGAGTGCCATTACATGGCGTCTTTGTGCTTTTACCAGAGTATTCTCTGAGGCACTACAAATTGCATGCTGTCACACCTGAGTGCCTTCCACAAGCGCCAGCTACTTTATTTCCAGCTAATTTATAAGCACTAGTTAAAATTTACCTACTCTGTCATATAACTGCTCCGAGACTCATCCTACATAGTACGCTACCCTTACATAAAGAAATACTGTGAAGCCCACTTCGTAGGGACAACAGATGCAATATGGATTTCATCTCAGTCTGTTAAAACTCCATTACTTAGCCTGCCTTTCTGAAATATAAAAAGGAAAGCGGTGGCTGATTAAATGTATAGGTTTAAAATGTACAGCAGTAACTGCAGTATCAGTACTGTAATGTTCCGTACTGATCCTTTCCTGTAGTATCGGTAGAGTATGTAAAAATCTATATCAATAGTTTAATTCAGACAATGCACATGTGGGTCATATTCCAAGTGTGTAAAAAGTGCATGACACTCCTTGTTTCATGAGATTTGAAGTCCACTTGCATCTGAAAGATTTCAGCTAGGCAGCTTACAACAACTACTTCTGGTTATGCTTAGCGTATTTCTTATGTTCATACCCAAATTAAGTTAGCTGAACTATTTTACAAAGCCCCAGGTGCAGGTGTTAGTGCTTTTTTTTTCAGGATCAAGGATTCTTTTTATCTTTAGATGCAAGAAAATATCACTGAAGGTGCAAGGAATGGGTCTGCAGGGCTTGAGAAATGCTAGCCTGTCTCTGACATCAGCTGCATAGCTCTCAACCTTTTATCTCTGAAACCAGACACAGATAATCGAGCACTGTTTTTGAAATATTAGAACTGTTAACTTGATCTGTTGACAGAATGAGAGAATGTGAGTTAACATAGATTTTTGGAATTAAAGAAGTAAATTGAGAGTAAGAGTTAAGTGTAATTCACTACCTTATTTATCTTTCTTTTTTAATGCTACTTATTGCCAAAGAAAATGTGAGATGCAGCAGTGTAGAAATTATTTCATAAAATGCCGATATTTGTAGTCATGATTAAAGCACTAACGCGCCTAGTTATTTAACTACAGTTTGTTTGTCTTTTCGGCTTTTCCTGGTTAGGGGTTGCCACAGCGGAACTCCGGTCCGCTAATGATTGGCAGTCTATTTTTATGGTGCCGAGTTGCCAGCCCGACGCCCAACCTTCAGCAAAGACACTTAAATACTGTAAATACTTTGTAGATTAGTAGGAAGAAGCTAAAGGCAGACTGCATTGATTTAAGTGCATGTTCAACACTTTTGTAGTGCAGAAGTGCACCATCTAAAGTCGGTGGCAAATAAGGTAAGACTGGGTCACAACAGAGTAGAAAGTAGCAGACGGAAAGTATGTTTATTTTATCTATGTTTTGCTCAGATAAGTCCGTTGGGCACGACTGTCCCCCTTCAGGGTCAGGGATGACTCTCGGACACCGTCTGGTTAAGTGACTTTCTTAGAATCACGCAGGCAAATGGATGTTGAAGGAATAAAAACTTGCTAACTCCAGTGTCACACTACAGTGGGAAGGGGACATATTCCATTTAATTGCCTTACAGTGCTCTGGAGACTGCCAGTAATACTTGACCGTCAAATGAAGTGTCCGTCAAATGAAGTGTCCGTCAATTGTGTATGTGTGTGTGTGTATATATATATATATATATATATATATATATATATATATATATATATATATATATATATATATATATATGATGGTTAGGTGAGCATGAGATTCGTATTGCACTGTACATTACCAATGTAATCAGTTCTTCTTACAAAGTAATGTGTATGAATTGCACAAATATAAAGTATGTTTTAAATTCATAAAGTGCTGTTTCGTGCCAGTGTTACTTTTCCTGTTTATTCTGAAGTTAGTAAAATTAAGAACATTATGCAAGAAATATGTAAGATGTTGAGATAAATGCTGTTATTACTTTGCAGTAATTATTATACAGATCAACCAGATGCTGTGCTTTCCAACTGCCTCTTTGTGGGTAAGTAACATATTGTATACTGTTGTGTTTTTCAGCTGTAAGTTAAAGCTTCAAAGGAATTCTCCCTCCCTTCATGTAAAATGAAAGCACTTAGGCCAGGTCAAGACACATTAGGTCAGTTTTACTACCTTTGATTCCTTATGCCCATTGCTGCAAGGACTCATGGAAATGGAAAAAGCAGTGGTAAGGTGGACTGCTGACACTGAAAGAAGCCATGAGACCGTGTCGGTCTTAGCAGTCTGAATAGGTACCCAGCACAGGTATGGGACACTTTAGATGCCCTCGAGTGCCACTGAACATGCCTTTCCTGGGTTCATTAGTGGAGTGGAGGTCCTTGCTGTGCTTTTTTCTCTTTACATGTGCCCTTTCTGTAGCCCCTTGTCTGTATCCATTCATGCAGTATGATAATTTTCATATTTTGTTGAATAAGTCTGATAGAGAACTTGTCAACATGCTGAATAAAACGTCATATAAGATAGTAAAAGAACTGTCTGTATGCTGTACACATAAGGATATCAGTTTTTTAGGACTAAGGTTATGAAAATTATATTTTTTCATATTTTAATGAATGACTTTGCTAAGGAAAAATGTCAGTGTGCTAAGTAATACCTCATTTTGAAGACAGTATCAGTACATACAACATGGTAAAAGAACTGTCTATATGCTGTACACTTGTACAGATATCACATTTTGTTTAGGACTTGGGTTATGAAAGTTATTACATTTTTTCTTATTTTGGCAAATAACTTTGCTAGGGAAGTTGTCAACCTGCTAAGTAATACCTCATTTTGAAGACAGTATCAGTACGTACAACATGGTAAAAGAACTGTGTCTGTATGCATAAAGATTTCAGTTTTTTTTTAAGATTAAGGTTATGAAAATTATGATTTTTTTTTCATATTTTAGTAAATGGCTTTGCTAAAGAAAGATGTCAACATGCTAAGTAATACCTCATTTTGAAGAGAGTATTAATCCTTACAACATGGTAAAAACTGTGGCCATGCACTGTACACGTGTACATATATCGCAGTTTGTTTAGGGCTTATGTTATGGAAATGATTAATTTTTTTCATAATTTGGTAACTAACTTTGCAAGGGAGCATACCAATGTGCTAAGTATTACCTCATTTTGAAGACAGTATTAATAGATGTTCTGTAGTCCTGTCTCACCTTCATTCGTACATATGGACTTGGGGCCAATCCTCTGCTCCAACTCGGCCGATTACAAAGCTCGGTCTCTCAGTTGGCTCGTGGGAAAGTAGGTATCCCATAGTGCACTAGTAAGAATCCTCAGATCTCGTTTGCCGCGTTTACGAGTTCAGAAGTGCTCTTTTTCTTGGCCGTGGCTAAGTTAGATTTTCTTCATTATTCTTGTCAATAGTGATCATTTTTGATAATATTAGTAGCTTAGCATAAATAACTTAATTGTTGTTATAGTAGTAAATTAGTTGGTCTGTTTTTTTGAATATTTGCAAAGTTGTTGTTGAAAGCTTGTTGGCTGTCGCTTCCGCAGGTGCCTTTTCTTCTGAGTGGTATCCCTTCTTTGGTGTGCTAGTTTTTTTTGCTATATTTAGATATCTTAGGCGTAGCCCCGTGTTTGGGTTAGGACCTTTTCTAAACTTGTGTTTTTGACTAGAATAAGTAGTATAAAATTAATAGCTGTGTGCAGTGTTCCATTATTAACTCTTATTAGCTACAACTATTAAGAGTGTTTGTTGAATTATTGCAATTGTTGTTGTAATTTTTTGACGTAGCTTCTCCACTGTTTACGGCTAGGTCAGTTTAAGTTAGAGGACCTAGTCCTCTATTACCTTTTCTCTAGTGCTCTCAATGCTGCTAAAACTAAACTTATGATATTTACCCCCTCCAAAACTAATAACCTTGATAGAAATTTATTCTCCATCACCAGCCAAAATAACACATCTCTTGAGCTGGTATCTGAAGCCAAACTGTTAGTGGTCCAAATCGATGACAAGCTCAAATTCAACTCCCATCTACTACTAAATATAAAAAAACCCCACCAAAAACTAGGCATGCTCTACCATCACAATCGGTTCCTCACCTCAACTACCAAAATTACTCTCTCTACCACATTTCTCCTTCCCTCCCTTCTCTATGGTGCCCCTCTTCTAACTAACCTACAATCTTCTCTGAAAACCAGACTGTCCTCTTGTTACAACAAAATAGCTAGATTCGCCACCAGTAACAAATCATCTACCCATCACTGTGTACCTCTCCACAAACTCAACTGGCTAGAGCTTCCCAACTACCTCTTCTACACTCAGCTCACCTATGCACATAAACTCATATTCCAGCCATCCCTCTGTCCCTCTCTCTCAACTACCTTTAAAATGCGTCAAACTCAAAGACTTCTAAGATCTAACAATCAAAACCTCATAGAAGTTTATAGACCCCTACACCCTCCAGGACACAACCTCCTGTCCTTCTCACTAGCACTCCTATGGAACTCCCTCCCCTCCTCAATTTGTACAATTGCTAGCCTCTCATACTTTAAAAAATCACTACACTCCCATCTAACATCCTCATGGGAATGCTCCTGTTCACACCCCTCATAACCTACTCTCTACTCCCAACTCTTTTCCTCCTTCCTTTTACTCAATTCCCAGCCAGCAAATTCCTGCTTGCTTCTAGCATACAACTCCTTATTTGTACCTAGTAATTTTTACTAAAAAAACACATATATACTACTTCTAACGTTTAACCAGAAATTATAGAATGTTTTTCTTTATAATCCTCATGTAAACTATGTATGGAACATTATCTTTGTATAATCTGTATGTAGAACTTAATCTCTGTATAATCATTATGTGGAGCTTTTCTCCCCAGGACTCCATTGAAAACGGGTTCTTTTGGCCCAATGGACTATCCTGGTTAAACAACTGCAAATAAATAAATAAATAAATAAATAAATAAATAGTGCGTTGTTTCCTCAGCAGGGCTAGGCCCGTTTTTAAGTTAGAGGACCTAGTCCTCTGTTTTTTGCTCGTCCTTGTGTGTTGTTCTCAAGCAGGGCTAGACCCTTTTAAGTTAGAGGACCTAGTCCTCTGTTGTTTTTTTCCTTGTGTGCAATGCTTTTTTGCAGGGCTAGGCCCGTTTAAGTTGGAGAACCTTGTCCTCTCTTCCTGCTTTTCCCTCCTGTGACTGTGTTTTGTGACAATATGTCTAAGGAATCAAAGGATCATAAACCTTCGGGGTTTTAAAAAGTGTCTCAAATGTTCTCAAAAAATATCACTGACTGACGGACATAGTAATTGTGTTTACTGCCTCGGAGCCATACATCTTCAGGAGACATGTTCCTTTTGTCACTCCTTTAGTTCTTGGGCTCTCCAGGAAAGGAAGAACAAATTGATCCTGAAAGTGAAAGGTCTCCTTAAGCCTTCCTTTGAGGAGGATTTAGTCAGCTCTTCATCATCGCATTCCAAGTCTCCCTCTTCTAAAAAAGAGAAGGTCAAGAGACATTCTCCCACACTGATTATTTTATTTGGACCTCCACAAAAAATAACATTATTGGGCAAACTTTCTACCTCTTCGGCGCCACTGTCCTCGGAGCCGGTCGAGGTTATCGACAATGACACTCCAGTATCGGCCCCAAGTTTTTCGGAGCCGACTACTAAACACTCACCTCAGAGCCAGTCTAGAGAATTATTACTGGCCTACCCGACTTTCAGATTTCCAATTTTGCAGAGATGTAGATCACCTACCTTGTCTTCCAGATCCTCCAAGAGTCTTTTCTGAAGAGGATGTAGAGAGAGAGTAGTGCTTAGACTCTTGAAGTCGTCAGCGCTAGCTAATTTGTTGCCAGCTCTGACCCAATCAGTTCTGGAGCCATCTAAAGCCATGCTTCCTGCTGCTGTTCCTCCGAGCCATGTTGGTCCTTCGGAGCCAGAGCTATCAACGCCACTTGTTGTGGAACAGTCGGTTCCAGCACCTCTTTTGTCTGTCTCAGAGCAGAATCCTGCTTCGACACCCTCAGCACCATCGTTGGTGTCTAGATGCCGAAGCTCGCCAGTCGGCCCCAACAGGGACGCTTGGACCTGAACTTCCTCTGTTCTGAGCCTGCCTCTCAGTGCGCCGGCTCGGTTGAGCTCGGATCCTACATCTGTTTTGGCGCCGATCGCTTTGGAGCAGAGGGCTACTTCTGCTTCCTCGAAACCGGGCGTGTCGGAACCGGAGAGATCTGCCTTTGAGATGATGAGAGTGCTGTCTAGGTCTTCAGCTCCACACAAGAGTACCGATGCTCTTCCCCTTCATGCTCCGACCTCTGTTTCAGCACCATCTCTCTCTCTCTTGACAGAGGCCCGCAGCCTCAGGAGCCCCAATTGGGTGGCCCCCAGTCTTCCAAGACCTCCCCAGAATACCCTTCTGAGGAGCATCCTTGGAAGAGAACTTGCAAGAGGAAGCATGTAGACTCCCCTGATGAGTCCATCACCTCTGACACTGACCTCAAGGAGTTAGTAGGCTCCCCTCGGTCGTCCTGTGATAATATCTCCTTTGTAGAGATCCTAGAGATCCTGAAACAGAGAGGCAGCTGGCCCACTGTCACCTCTTCTGATGAGGAGTCAGTGTAACTGAAGGCTTTCGGTCTCAACCTTCAGCCTCTTGTGTGTCTTCACCTTTCAATGAGCTGTTAGATTTAGTCAGTCGAAAGGTGTGGGAGACTCCTGATGCCATGGAACCAGTCTCCAGAAGGCCCAACAAATTTCTTTCAGCCCCCAAAGAGAGAGTTTTTGACTAAAGGTGGGCCTGTAGATGCCATGGTGGTGGCAGCAGCCACAAAGAAGGAACTAGTGGAAACTTCCTCATCTGTCCATCCACCGAACAAGGAGTCTCGAACGATGGATAGATACGGGAAGCGCATCTTCTCTTCAGCGGCTTTTACACTCAGATCGCTGAATTACCTCACCCATTTCACTAGGAAAGAGATCTCTTAAAGGAGGTAGGGAAACTCTCCAAGGTACCTTAGCTGAAGGAGTCCCTGAGAAGGTTACTGCTCATTTGTCTACCTTAAACTCCATTGTTAACTCCTCCATGAGGCTGATATCTTATGCAGCAGACTGAGTGAGCAGAGCAGCGAGTTCAGGAGTTTCCCTTAGGAGACACCTCTGGATGTGCTTATGTAACTTTGCAGAGCCCTTCAAATCTACATTTACCAATGCCCCCTTTGACGGTTCCTCTCTGTTTGGACCAAAGGTAAAAGATACACTCAGCAGGTGCGAGCAGGAAGGGTAAACTCTCTCTGCAGTGGGAGTACATTTTTCCGTCCCCTCTAGACCATACCATAAAGGTCAGAGAGGCGGGAAAATGTGGTTCAAGAAATCTCAGAGATTTTTCCCGGATGCACAGGGTGATTCCTCCTTCAGAGGCAGAGGAGGAGGAAGTAATGGTAGATGTCACCCTAGAGGCAGGGTGGCCGCAATTCCTTTCGTGGACGTCCCTATCAGCGCTCCTGATGTGGGGCCCAACTGCGCTTCTTTGGAGCCAGTTGGGGGTCGCTTATCTTTGTATCCAGAAGCCTGGCACATCACCACCCAAGACAACTGGGTACAAAGAATAATTTACAGAGGATACTCCATGCCCTTCTCTCTTCCACCTCATCCCACCAAGAAAATCCCAGATGTTCCATCCAATCACAGGGGTCAAGCAACTATAGACGTCCAAAAGTTGCTTCAAAAGAGAGTCATCCAAACTGACCCCGCAGACCAGATAGGATTCGGAACTTACTCCAGATTCTTTAGTGCCAAAACGAACAGGGGACTTGGAGGCCCATTTTGGATCTCAGCAAATTAAATGAATCAGTGAAGAAGTCCATGTTTCGAATGGTAACACTGCAGTCTACACTCCCTCTGTTAGGGAAAGACAATTGGATGTAGTCCATAGACCTCCAATATGTGTACTGCCACATAAAAATGGACAGAGCATCGAGGAGTCATTTATGCTTCTGGCTGGGAGCCAGTCATTACCAATTTCATGCTCTGCCCTTTGGTTTCACCACATCCCCAAGGGTGTTCACCAAATGTATGGCGGTAGTAACAGCTCACTTGAGACGTCTTGGCTTCCAAGTGTTTCTGTACCCGGACTGGTTCCTGACTGCCACCACCAGGCACTTACTTCTACAAGCCAGGGATTCAACCATCCAAGTCTGCACTCAGCTAGGGTCTGCCTTGTCGCCCTCTCAATATGTGACTTTTATAGGTGCAGAAATAGAGACACAGTCGCAATAATGGCTCTTCTTCCTGCAGACGGAATACAAAATCTAAGACAACAGATATACAGCTTACGTCCCCTACACAAAGTCAAAGCAAAGACAATGCTCAAACTTCTGGGAACCATGGCTTCTACTGTAACTTTAGTTCCACTAGTCAGACTACATATGAGAATTCTTCAATGGCTACTCTTTTCCCAGTGGTCTCCAACAACTGCCTCTGTCTCATCTTATTTTGGTAACAGAATCTTGCAAAAAGCACCTTTGGTGGATCCAGTCCAGTCAATTAGCGATAAGGACACCATTCATTCCTCGCCAACCCGTTGTTACTGTGACCATGGATTCCTCCCAGATTGGGGGGGGGGGCATTATCTAGGTAGGACAGTCCAAGGCACATGGCAAGAATATGAGGCTCACTTGCATATCAGTGTTCTAGAGATGAGAGTAGTGCTACTAGTGTTGCAAGCACTTCACTACTTTCTTCCTCTAAGGACAATAGCTATCCAATCAGGCAGTATGTCAGTGGTATGGTATATAAACAAACAAGGAGGAACTAGGGCGATATCTTCCCAATGCTTTCTAGTTGCAATGCATATCCCGGGGACAACCAATGTAATAGCCGACAAGCTCTGCAGGGCAATCCTGTTGCCTCATGAGTGGTCTCTGAATCAGAAAGTAGTGGAACAGATTTTCTGCAAATGGGGACAGCCTTGCTGCGATCTGTTTGCCAACCCAATGAATGCCAAATACAGCAGCTACTTCTCCCTTATCCCCCCCCCAGGGGAGACACTGAGAGACGCACTTGTTTGCAATTGGCCCTCGGGACTCCAGAAAGCAAAGACCTTGGGAAGCAGAATGAAACTTATCACTCCTTACTGGCCTCATCAGATTTGGTTCCCCTTTCTTGTGCCTCACCTTCTGGACGATCCGTGGACTCTCTACCCAGTACCAGACCTGACACATGTCAGGCACCTTCCACCCCTGTCTCCACACTCTCAACTTGACAGCGTGGCTGCTCCACTTCCATCCCTAGTCAGGGTTCATGATTTCTCCCCTGCAGTGACACATATACTGACTTCTCACAAGCCTTCTATGAGAAAATTGTATGCTAGCAAATGGAAAAGATTTTCTGTCTGGGCACGAGAAAAAAACATAGATCCTTATACAGCCTCCATTCCCTTGGTGTTAGAATTCCTAACCGAACTTTTTCATCAGGGATCAGCTGCTGCTACAATCAAAGTTCAATTAGCAGCGATCTCCAGTCTTCATTTGGGACAACACAAACCTAATCTTATGGCTCACAGATTGTGTAAATCATTTTTGAAAGGCACTACCTTGCTAAGACCTCCCTTTCAAGAACCTGTATCTCCCTGGGATCTAAATTTTGCTCTGTCCAAACTTACTTCCCCGCCTTTTGAACCCACACACCTGTGAATTAAAGTTAATTTCATGGAAAACCATTTTTCTATTAGCTATTACATCCACTAGAAGAGTGTCAGAGTTACAAGCACTGTCAGTCAAACCTCCTTACTTGATTTTTCATAGAGACAGAGTTTCCATTCGTGCAAATCTGTCCTTCATCTCCAAGGTTTGTTCTCAATCTAATATGAATCAAACTATTGAACTATTGAACTATCATTCAAACAAAGCTGAATGTAAGTTTCATCAACTTGATGTTCACAGACAGTTAAGGTTCTATCTACATAGAACCAAGGAGTTTGAGATCAGACCAATTGTTTGTATCTTTTTTCTGAAACAAGAAAAGGTATGCCAGTCTCCAAGATAACATTATAAAACTGGATTTCAAATTGTATATCTTTTATTTACTCTTCTAATGGCAAAGAACTCCTGTTTAAAATGAAAGCTCATTCTACCAGATCTGTATCCACATCTGCTGCCTTTCAAGCCAGAATTCCAATTGACAGTATATGTGCAGCAGCAACTTGGGCTACACTTCATACCTTTATTACTCATTACAAATTGGACTTCGCCTCCAGGGGTAGAGCCTCCATTGGTTCCACGGTTCTTAGGAGTATATTCCCGTGAGCCACCTGAGAAAAAGGTGCTAGGGACGCTGTCCCATATGCAAGAATGAGGGCGAGATAGGACTACAGAACATGAAGTTATGTACTCACCATAACGTTCCATTTTTGTAGTCCATCTCGCCCTTCATTCTTACGAACCCACCCACCTACCCCCCTGTCCATGTATCCTTGTAGTCTCTGGAGACAAGATAGTATCTATCTTCCTTAGGGTGGTGACCTTTCATCTTTGTTGTTCCTTGTGGAAATACCTTTCTATCACTTTTTTAGACAGCAGCAAACAAGATCTGGGGATTCTTATTAGTGCACAATGGGATACCTACCTTGCCACAAGCCAACTGAGAGACTTCAAGCTTTGTAATCAGCCGAGTCGGAGCCGAAGATCGGCTCCGAACCCATATGTAAGAATGAAGGGTGAGATGGACTACAAACATGAAACGTTATGGTGAGTACATAACTTCTTTTTACAACATGGTGAAAAAACTCTCTGTATATTGCACACATGTACAAATATCAAAGTTGGTTTCGGACTTAGGTTATGGAAATTATGATTTTTTGCATATTTTGGTAAATAACTTTGCAAGGGAGTATGTCAGTGTGCCAAGTAACACTTAATTTTGACGACAGTGTTACTCCTTACAACATGGTAAAAGAACTGTGTCTGTGCACTGTATACATGTACAGATATCAGTTTTAGTCTTGTAGGATTATGAAAGTTATACATTTCCAATCTTCTTCTTTCGGTTTTTCCCAGTTAAGGGTCGCCACAGTGGATCACCTGTCCACTCATGATTGACAGTGGAGTTTTACGGTGTCGAGTTGTCAGCCCGGCACCCAACCTTCCACAGAAGGTACACATGCACGCAGTCATGCCTAGGGCCAATTCAGAGTGTCCAATCCACCTACAGCATGTCTTTGGGATGTGGGAGGAAACCCACGTGACCACAGGGAGGACATGCAGACTCCGCCCAGAAGGCACCCCAGCCGAGGATCGAACCAGAGAATCTCTTGGTGTGAAGCAGCAACGCTAACAGCTGCACCACCAAAATTATACATTTCAATACTTCTCATTATTATCCCCATATCTTTGCAAGGGAGTATGGTGATGACACCTGCAACAGCTGGAAAGACCACAGAAGTACCTCACCAAGAGGATCACTGGCCTCAAACAGATGCTCTATACAGCTCGACTGAAGAAACTCCGGCTGTACTGTGTTGCATACCACCTACTCAGAGGTAATCTCTGCCTGACATACAAGGCCATGTCCAACCCAGAAACGACATGCTCCACCTAAAGAAAAGCTTATCCCCTTGAGCCACACACTCTAGGGATCTAAACCTCACCACAACAATAAATAGGATGTACTGGAGGGATAGACTCCTGTCACAGAGACTTCCCATGATTTGGAACAAGATTCCAATCTACATTAGGCAGAGTTCCTCAGGAACACTCAAGAGAAACCTTGATGAGTGGATGGGAAACAGGAAGTTTACCCCGGGGATCACTTCAGTGGCTCTGCTGGACAAGAGGCACAGGGAACTAATCTAAGGGGGTGGCAAAAGCCAGCACATTCTGACTAGGCTTATAAATGCCTTCGGGCAGATAGCTTAGTACCTACCTATGAACCTATAAATGATGCATCATTTTGAAGCTGACATTGAGATGTACAACTTCTACACTGATATGTAGGCTCTGTCTGTTACAGGTGATGAGATGTTATGCTTTGTTTATTTATCAATTATGAGAAATATTATATTAATCATATTTCTGTGAATATCTCCATAAAGGAGCATCACACAGTAATGGTTATACGGTATCATTTTAAAGCTGACATTCATACAAACAAGTTAAATACAAATTGTATGGGTCTACATGGTACGTTGACCAAGATATTGTGCTTTGCTTTTCCAAAAAGGTAAAAAATATAAACTATCAGCATTCCTTGCCAAATACTTAATAATGACTTTGATACGCACTATCAACATTTACACTGTTGGAAAGGTCAGTGTCTGCTGTACAACTTTCTCGTTTGCATTTTTAGTCTAGCTCTTATAGTTAGAGTTATTAACATTTGTTTTCTGTATGGTATTAGAAATGGATTTTCTGAAAATTGAGCTCAGGCTGCACTGTTGTTCCTATGGTGGAATTAAGCAGGCAGCTTTTTCTGAGCTGCTCCGGAGTGAATGAGTTAAAGATCATGTAAGAAATGGTGCAAACACACTTAAGAAACCCAGTACTTTCACATCTGAGATACATCCAGTGGTTGAAGCTTTCACCAGGTTATGTGAGCATGAATTTAGGGAGAATTCCATGTTTGACTCTAAGGCATAATTTTATAATTTAACAGCAGGTGAACACTCTGCACTTAAGGAATTTCGAAGTAATACTGCTGTTGAAATATGACCCAGAGATAAAGGAGGCGGGGTTGTTGTTATGGACAGAGATGACTGTCTAGGCAAGATGAATGAGATGTTATCAGATACTGAGACTTGTAAACTGATTCTTAAATTTCAAGTTGATGGCATCATAAAAAGAGTTGATTTTTTGTTATATGATCTGCTTATGACTGGAGTGATTGGTCAAGACTTAGGAGGTTTTTTTTGTGTGAAACATCCTTTGGTACCACTCCTTCATGGGTTACCTTAAAGTGCACAAAAATATTGGTAATCCACCTATGCGACCTATTGTGTCAAGTAGGGGTTGGGTTACTGAACCCCTCGATTTTTGTGGAAAGACAATTGCATCCTTTATTGGATACTGTATCCAGTGTGCTAAAGGACACTAAAACATTTCTGAGTGATTTATACTCCTGTTTCTGTACGTTTGTAGATAGATCTGGACTGCTTTTAGTGACTCTAGACAGCTTCACTTTTTACAGTTATACCGAACGACCTAGGTATAGAATATATGAGGAACCCTGGTAGGTCGTTTTTCTAACAGTAAAGTATATTTGATTTGTGCTTTGTTGGAACTCATACTTGAAAAAAATAATTTCATCTTTCATGACAAGTTCTTTTTGCAGAAACTTGGAGTGACAATGGGGACTGTCTGTGCTAATTCTTATGCCAATATGGTATTGGCTTTTTGGTAACATGAATTTGTGCACAATAATCCTTTTGCTAGTAAGTTGTTATTGCAAACGAGTTGTGGATGATCTTTTTGTTTGGAGGGGGACAGCTGAATTGTTGAGTCAATTCATTGAGTATTTGCACTCAGCCATAACATTCCTTAGGTTTTCTTACCAGTACTCCGAATCCGGTATTAATTTTTTGGCTGTATGTGTTAGTATGGGTGAACGTAAGAATTTTAGTACAGCTATTTATAAAAAAAAACATGCAGACATGATAATTTATTACATAAATCTAGCATGCACCCACGACACATACCCAAAAATGTGCTTAAAGGTCAATTTTTACAAACTATGAGACTGCATGACAAAGACGACAAAGCCCATGCTGCACTATGTCAGACGGCTTGTGACTTTATTGATAGTGGCTATACAGAGTCTGAAGTATATAAAACTATGGATGAAGTCTATGCCCTTAAAGATTCACTTACATGACCTTATTTCTCTATTTGAAATGTTAGATGTACTTCGTGTTTCACTGTTGCAGTCATCACATTTGGGTTATCCTGCCAGGGTAAGCCCTCGTCCACCTGAATACCAGAGACTTAGTATTTCTGTGTCTGTTGCTGACACTTGAGGACTGACGTCAGGTCATCAGTAGTATAAAGTAAGGCAGCTGACACCATTATATCAGTCTTTCTTTCCACGGAGCCCGAAGCAGAAGCAGTTTGCATGAGTGCCGGTCAGCCGCTACCTGAGTTTTCGTTTCCAAATTGAAGTCTTCTAAAGCTAAGTACCCCGTTGGGGATCCTTTTTTCTTGCACTAACCGATGTCAGAAAAAGTTTAATAATTGTCCCGCCTGTGGAATACCACACTGAGACTTCCACTCTTACTGCGTCACTTGTCTAGGCCCAGACCATGACATCCCCCATTGTCGCTTCTGTGCTTTATTCATCACCAGAACTACCCATCGTCGGGCCCTTATTTGTAGCCAGATATTTTTGTTTACAGTCCTTGAATTCCGATATGGCTTTGGTAAGCCATCCAACAGCAGATCTTCCGAAAAAATGTAAAGATAAAGACAGAGACAGACTGCACAGGTCCAAACCTACTGACGATGCTTCCATTAAGCTAGTCATCAGTCCTCCGGTACTCAGTGAGGCGCTTTCACAGACCCTGATGCCCAGTTCAGTTGATTTGCAGGTCGCTAACAAGACCCTTTCGGAGTCCGGTATGCCGCAAACCTCCTCTTCATCTAAGGATTCTGCGGTCGTCTGTACCTTGGATGGGTCCGGAGCCGCTGAGCAGGCACCAGCTTCCAAGGAAGTCCTTTGCACAACTGAATCTCGACACAAACAGATGTCTTCTTTTGCAACTACCATTCTTTCAAAACAAATGAGTTTCTTCGGCCCAGGGTTTGAACCACACCCAAGAAACCGACTACCCACTCTCAGGCGCCTGCTTCCTTGCCTCAGTCTCAAATGCTTAAAATGGCAGAAGACCTTATCATGCTGATTAGGGGAAGCCAATCTACCCCCTCCAAAAGGAAAAGAGATCTGTCCCCAGTAGTTTTGCCTGAACAGGAGTCAGATGAATCTGATGCATCTGACTATGAAGATATGCAACCAATCTCCACTTATGAGAATTTTGATGCAGAGGGTTCCATTCCTTCAGCCTCTCCCTCAGAGGATCTTTCCTTTGGGGAAACCCTGCATACTTTAAGGGAGCATTTCCAGTGGGAGAGTCAGGACTACCCTCACTCTAAAGAGAGACTCAGGGAATTTCTAGATCTTCCACAACACAGAGCCTTGGCCATCCCCCCAGTCCTGGATGTGGTGGATGATGTTTTCCTTGAATCCAGCCCTACTCCTGATGCCCTACCTCCTGCTCCCAAAAAAACAGACAGGTTCTACAGAGACCCTGACTCACATAAATATCTTTTTCGAAACCCAACAGCTGACCCTGGGGTCATTTCTTAAGGGCCAAAATGGATTAAAGCAACCTCTGCTAAGAATCCCACCCCCCTCAGACAGGGATTCCCGAGCATTGGACAGATGGGGTAAAAAAAGTATGCACCTCAACTACTGTCGCTATCAGGGCACTAAATTGTCAGTTCCATATGCTTAAATATCAGCAACATACCTTGGAACTCCTTAAACAAAAAATGTCTTCCTTTCCTGCTTGCGCAGAATCTAAAGATTTACAAGACTTAATGCATTTAGCAAGTCAAGTAACTAAACACACTTTGCACTGTGGTTATGACGCCCTAGAAGCTTCTTGCAGGGCAGTAGTCACTGGATCTGTCATTAGAAGACATGCATGGCTTAAGAAACAACCCTTGCCAGACCATGTCAAATCTAAATTGTTGGATGCCCCCTTGCCCAAAGATAACTTATTTGGCACTAAGGCAGAAGAGGTCTTAAAAAAGGTGGAAGAAAAGGCAAAATCTGTGCAAACAGTTAAAGGTTTCTTACAGGTCCAGCCCCGTAGGTTCAGCAGGCATTGTCCCACCAGGCACTGGTCCTTTCCTGCTGCGAGTAAACAGGCCCAGCCTAGGCCCCCTGGAAACAGACCCGCCAGACACCAGCCCCAGGGAATGCAGAGATCTAAGCAGTGGACTACCTCCCCTTCAAAACCAGGGAGTTCTAAGCCACCCCCTTATGGTAACAACTCACAATGACTCGCCTCCTCCCAAACCCCCCCCTCTGCCCACCCTCACTTACCCCTAGGAGGAAAACTCTCCTTTCACTCAAGCACCTGGGCCACCATTACCAAAGACCAGTGGGTTCTGAACAATGTATCTCAGGGTTGCAAATTCTCCTTCCACACCCTTCCAACCTCAAAAGGGTTCCCAGATCTTCCACCGAATCAGTGGGCAGAGGCTCAAAAGCAAATCCATTCCTTGCTTTCTTTGAGAGCAATCAAGCACGTTCCTGCAGAAGAGATAGATCAAAGTTTCTACTCCAGACTTTTTCTGGTACCCAGAAAAGAGGGCGCCTGGCACCCCATCCTTGATCTTTCCATTCTAAACACCTTCCTGGTGATCCCAAAATTCAAAATGCTCACCCTCCAGCAGCTGCTACCCATGCTGTCCAAGGACGCTTGGCTAGCCACCCTAGATGTAAGAGAGGCCTACCTCCACATTCCTATCAGGGAATCATGCAGGAAATATCTCCGCTTCAGGGCAGGATCTCAACACTTTCAGTTCTCTGCACTTCCCTTTGGCTTATCTACTGCTCCCAGAGTTTTCACAAAATGTTTGGCTCTGGCCATTACCTTTTACAGACAAAGAAATATTCAAATTTACCCCAACTTAGACAACTGCCTATTCAGGCAGACAGCCAGGAAAAGCTGCTCAAGCACCTGGCCTTTGTAAGGACCCTACTAACCTCCCTAGGGTACACCATCAACGAAAAGGAATCAAAACAGGTGCCCAACCAAAGGATAATCTTCCTGGGAGCAAGTCTGGACACAGCCGCCCAGATGGCATTCCTTACACCAGAGAAACAAATTTTCTTGACAACCTACTTATCTCAACTGGCCACCAGGCCCCAGCTTTCTGCAAGGAAAATCCTGCAAGCTTTGGGGTTCATGGCATCTTGCATACTCATTCCATATGCCAGACTGTATAAGGAAACTTCAATGATACCTAAAGAGCCATTGGTGTCAACACTCTCAAGACCTGGAAACTCTTCTAACTATAATTCCTTGCCTCAGAAAGGAATTTCTTTGGTGGGCAAAAGCATGCCCCCACAACCAGGGACTGCCCTTCTCACCACCCCCACCACACAGACCCTCACCACAGACGCATCAGACTACACTTGGGGTGCACACCTGGATGGAAGGTGCATACAGGGCCAATGGAGCCCACAGCAAATACCCCTGCACATCAGTCAAAAAGAGATGATGGCTGTACAGCACACCTTGATAGCTTTCAAATCCCTTCTCTCTCCAGGGGCTCTCCTGATCAAAACAGACAACACCAATGTGATGTGGTACATCAGCAAGCAGGGAGGGACTCGCTCCTACCCTCTATGCAGGCTGGCCATGACCCTTTGGCTCACAGCCTCTGCTTTGCAACTACACCTATTAGCACAATGCCTACCAGGCTCTCAACTCCCTGGCAGACTAATTAAGCAGAAACCTTCTGGACCCACACGAGTGGCAGCTCAACAGAAGTACTTTCACCCTAATAACTCAGAGATGAGGAACTCCGAATGAAGACCTCTTTGCCTCCCACAATAATCATCAGCTCAGCAGATTTTGCACCAGGGAGCCCCACTGCATGGCTTGGAAAGTGGATGCCCTGTCCTTCCCCTGGGTCATCCTCTCAGTCTATGCCTTTCCTCCCCTACTTTTCATCCACAGGGTACTGCTCAAAATAAGGGAGGAAAAACCAAGGACCATTCTTATAGCTCCAGACTGGCCCCAAAAACACTGGTACCCCTTGCTGCGCAGCCTGTCCTCGCTGTCTCCATGGCATCTTCCTCAGATTCCAAACCCAGAGAGAAGAGGAATTCATCCCCAATTGCAGACACTCAGTTTGGCAGCTTGGCTTATTTCCTAACCCCGAACCAATCTGCAATCCTCAGTAAACAGGTTCTGGATGTTATCCATGAGGCCAGATGCCCTAGCACCAGAAAGCCTTATGCAGACAAATGGAAAAGGTTCTGCACCTGGATCCAGGCTAAGGGGGGCAATAAGGCACAGCCCTCCATCCCTCTTATCCTGGATTACTTAGCTGACCTACTACACAGTGGTCTCTTTTTCATCTATAAACATTCATGCCTCTGCTATTTCTGCTCATTTTCGCACTGAGCAGCCCCTTTTTCCACTCCCTTTGATCAGGCAGTTCCTCAGAGGGGCTAGCAAGTTGACACCACACAGAAGGGCACCAACACCAGCTTGGGACTTTAACTTTGTCTTGGAAAAGATCACCCTGCCTCCTTTTGAACCAGCTTCTTCTGCAGAGCTAAAGTTTCTCTCCTGGAAGACAGGACTACTCCTGGCCATCATTTCAGCCAGAAGAGTCTGAGCTGCACGCACTTATGGCTGTGGAAGCCTTCATCATCTTCCATGCAGACCGGGTATCCCTCAGAACTAATCCATCCTTCATGCCCAAGGTGGTGTCCAGTGTGGCTCTCATCCAATCCATTCATTTACCCACCTTCTTGCTTCCCCTCCAGAGGATTTTTCTTTTGGGGAAACCTTACATACTCTAAGGGAGCATTTCCACCAGGAACGCCAAGATTTTTTGATTCAAAAAAGAGGTTTAGTGATTTCTTACTGCTAATTCAGCATAGCCCTTTAGCTATTCCTCCTGTACTAGACATTGTTGATGATTTTTCGGAATCTAGTTTGGCCCCTGATTCCTTGCCTCCTGCTCCCAGAAAACCTGACATGTACTACAGGGTCCCTGAGTCACAAATGTTCCTTTTTAAAAATCCTATTGCGGATCCAGAGACTATTTCACAGGGGCCCAAGGGCATTAAGGCTTCTACTGCTAAAAATCCTACCCCTTCTGAGGGAGACTCCAGGGTGCTGGGTAGGTGGATAAGAAGGTTTACACTTCTGCAACCTTGGCCATTAGGGCTTTAAACTGCCAGTTTCATATGTTAAAGTATCAGCAACGTTATTGAATTGCTTAAACAGAAAATTATGTTGATTCCTGATTGTGTGGAAAATAAAGAATTACAGAATTTAATGCATTCTGCTGAACAAGTTGGAAAACATACTTTGCAATATGGTTTTGATTCATTAGAGACCTCTTGCTGGGCTGCTGTTACTGGGTCTGTGCTCAGAAGGCATGCTTGGCTAAAGGAGCAGTCTTTGCCTGATCATGTTGAAGCTAAATTGTTGGATGCTTCCTTAAATCAGGGCCGCCTGTTTGTCATCAAGGCTGAGGAAGTTCTTAAAAAATGGAAGATAAAGCTAAATCTATGCAAACTGTTAAAGATTTCTTACAAGTTCAGCCTCCTAGATTTAGTAGGCACTGGCCCTCTAAGAATTGGTCCTTTCCAGCCCCTTCCAGGCCTTCTCAAGCCAAACCCAGACACAACAAAAACCCCAGGTTTCAGTCCCAGGGGACACACAGGACTAAGCAGTGGGGGGCCTCCACTTCCAAATCTGGGAGTAATAAGATTCCCCCTATGGTAAACTGTCTCAATGACTTCCTTTTAAAATTTCCAAGCACTTATCAACTGACTGCCCCTTGGGGGGGGGGGGGGGGATTGCTCTTCATGCAACAAATTGGGAACTCATTACCTAGGACAAATGGGTTTTAAATATAGTGTCCCAGGGATACAGATTTCACTTCCACACGTTGCCAACACCAAGCGGGTGGCCAGACCTACCCCCACATCAGTGGGCAGAGGCCTAAAAACAAGTACTTTCTCTCAAGCATGGGGGCTATTCAACTGATACCAGAAGAGGAAAAGGGACAAGGTTTCTACTCAAGACTTTTCCTGGTACCCAGAAAAGACAGTTCATGGTGTCCTATCCTGGACCTGTGTACTCTAAACACCTTTTTGGAGATTCCAAAATTCAAGATGCTGACTCTTCACCAATTACTTCTATGCTAGGCAAAGATGCCTGGTTGGCAACACTAGATTTAAAAGAAGGATACCTGCACATCCCAGTCAGGGAATCTTGCAGAAGATACCTGCACTTCAAGGCAGGCTACAGTTCTCTGCACTGCCCTTTGGCTTATCTACTGCACCCAGGGTATTCACAAAGTGCCTAGCTCCAGTTATTGCATTTTGCAGGCAAAGAAATAATCAAATATACCCATACCTGGACAATTATCTAATTCAGGCAGAAAGCCAGGGCATACGTTTGAATCATCTGGCCTTTGTACAAAGGGTTCTGACTTGTCTGGCGTACACCATAAATGAAAAGAAATCACACCTGGTACCCTGTCAACAAATTATATTCCTAGGAGCAAGCTTGAATACAACTTCCCAGATGGCTTACCTCAAGCCAGAGAAACAAATTAATTTGACAACCTACTTCAAACAAGTGGCCACAAAAACCCTGCTATCTGCAAGACAAATACTGCAAGCCTTTGGGTTCATGGCCTCCTGCATTCTTTTAATTCCATATGCAAGACTGCATATGAGGAAACTACAGTGGTATCTAAAAAGCCTATGGTGTCAACATTCTCAGGATCTAGAAGCAATGATTCCTGTCATACCTTGCCTACGCCTAGAATTCCTTTGATGGGCAGAGGCCTGCCACCAAAACAAAGGACTACCTTTCACACCACCCCCTTCCGCCCAAACCCTAACAGACTATGCATGGGGTGCTCACCTGGCAGGGAAGTGCATTCAAGGCAAATGGAACCCAAGTCAAATGCACCTGCATATCAAATCAAAAAGAAATGTTAGCTGTACAGAATGCTCTGACAGCCTTCAAGGACCACATTCTTCCAGGACAACTTATGGTAAAGACGGACAACACCACTTGTTATGTGGTACATAACAAGCAGGGGGTGTACACATTCTTACCCCCTCTGCAGACTAGCCATGGCATTGTGGAACACAGCCTTGAGCTACCAAGTGTACCTACAAGCTCAATTCCTGCCAGGGAAAATTAAATACACTGGCAGATGGACTAAGCAGAAACCTCATGGACCCACACGAGTGGAAACTGGATCCAAGGATTTTCAACATGTTGACAAGCAAATGGGAGAGCCCAGATATAGACCTGTTTGCCTCTCCCCAGAACTACCAATTGGACAAATTTTGCACAAGGACTCCCCACAAACAAGCCTGGAAAGTGGATGCTCTGTCCTTCAGCTGGAAAAACCTATCAGTCTATGCCTCCCCCCCCCCTCTGCCTCTGCTCTCCAAAGTACTATTAAAAATCAAACAGGACAAAACAAGGATGAGTTTGATTGCTCCAGACTGGCCACGCCAACACTGGTACACCCTCCGGCGCAGTGTGTCACGGTTATCCCCATGGCACGTGCCTCAGACTCCTTCCCTGTTGTCTCAGTAGGAGAACCAGATTCTGCACCCTCAGCTTCTAACACTGAACCTTGCAGCCTGGCTAATTACATAATCTCTCCTTTACCATCCCTCAGTAAACCTGTGATTGATATCATTTTGGAGGCAAGGAGGCCTAGTACTAGAAAATCTTAAGCTGAAAAATGGAAAAGATTCTGTGCCTGGAACCAGTCTCAAGGGATGAGCACAGCAGCACTCAATTTACCTCAGATTTTACAATACTTAACTGAGATGCTTCACAAGGGCCTGTTTCCTCCATTAAAATCCACGCCTCAGCCATTTCAGCTCATTATAACACAGAACCTCCTCCCTTCTCTCATCCACTGCTCAAACAGTTCCTCAGAGGGGCCAGAAATTTGAGACCACCCAGGAGAGCTCCAACCCCAGCCTGGGACCTTAACTTTGTTTTTGAGAAACTCACTCTACCTCCTTTCGAGCCAGCTGCTACTGCAGACTTAAAATTTCTTTCTTGGAAAACAGCTTTCCTTTTAGCAATCACTTCAGCTAGAAGGGTATCTGAATTATAGGCCCTTATGGCAGTTGAGCCTTTCATAGTCTTTCATGTGTACAGGGTGTCCCACAGAACCAATCCATCCTTCATGCCCAAGGTGGTATCCAGTGTGGCTCTTAATCAGTCCGTTCATTTGCCAACCTTCTTTCCCAATCCACAGAACAAAGGGGAACGGATACTGCATTCCTCAGATGTGCACAGACAACTTAGATTCTACTTGGACAGGACTAAACCTCAAAGGAAATCTGAACTGCTGGTGGTATTTGCTGCAGGGGCAGAGGGGAAGGCTATTTCAAAGCAAACCATTTCTAAATGGATAGGCCATTGCATTCATTTCTGCTATAAGTACCATGGAAAACCTATCCCCCAGGGGATCAGACCTCACTCCACCAGGGCTGCATTTACCTCTACAGCCTTTCTCAGAGGCGTCCCTACCAGGGACATCCTAGAAGCTGCTACCTGGAGTTCTATACATACTTTCACCAAGCATTATCATTTGCCGTTTTTCTCTAAATCCAGAGCTGGCTTTGCCACTGCAGTCTTGCAGGGCGTTATAGCTGGTCCTAATGCTATCTAAATTCCTCCTCCAAACCATAGCTTTGGGAATCTACCCAAATGTAATGATTGCAACAGTGAAACACGAAGAACATAGTACAGTTGTGTACACTTACCATAAATGTAGATGTTCGAGTGTATTCACTGTTGCAGTCCTGGTTACCCTCCCTCCAGCCCCCTAACTTCTTTTGGCTATACCTCTATTTTGCTTTACTATACTTAAAAGCCTTTTTGGTGTATTTGCTTTTTTGTTGGAGGTATAACATTGTACTTTTATATTTAATTGCTCCCCATTAGGGGGACACCTGACATCTGATGCAAGAAAAACTGATGTAATGGCGTCAGTTGCATGTTTTATACCCCTGACGACCTGACGTTATGGAAGAAGGGACAGCAACCGACGCAGGACCCAAGACTTTGTTAATCAGGCCAATTGAGGCTACCTGCAAGCAGATGACCCAAATGGTAATGACTGCAACAGTGAATACACTTGAACATCTACATCTATAGTAAGTGTACACAACTGCACTTTTCCCTCCCTCCATCCCCCTTTTTTCTTTCTCCTTTTGTTGCCATTCTTCCTTGTTCTCCTTTCCTCACAAGTGACATATTGGTATTAATTTTCCACTGGTGGGGTTCTTCCACCAGAACCTGGCCTTCTACTTTGAGGGCAGAAATACTAAGTCTCTGGTATTCGGGCTGGCCGAGGGCTTACCCTGGCAGGATAACCCAAATGTGATGACTGCAACAGTGAATACACTCCATCTATATTTATGGTAAGTGTACACAACTGTACTTTCTGACCAACCAACTAATAATATACAAACAGGGTGCCTCTAACTTACTTCAGTAATGTTGGTGACGTGTGTGATGTTTTTAAAAAACATTGGTCCGTACTCTTGATAGATAATGCTGTAGCTGATATAGTTGCTCCTGTACCTAAATGTTCTTTTAAAAACAATCTCTCCCTGAAACGTCAACCATGTTATAGAAGTCAGCATATTAAACCTCACACCAGGACTGAGAGATTAGGTACCTTGCCTTCTCTTGCCAGCATTGTTCTGCCTTTGTTTTTGTTAGTAATGCCAACTGTTCTGTACCTAAAATCTATGAAATAGGAGGTTGGAACTGAAATGTTTTGCAAGCTGTAGCACTGAAAATGTGGTTTACTGTGCTACCTCCATGACCTGTGACTGTTGCTATACTAACAAGATTAACCGTAGTTTAAGGGAGAGAATTTTGGAACATGAAGGTGATATCAAGAAAGGCAAACAAACTAATGCACTGGCCAAGCATGTCACTGAAAATGGGAGTGAACATAAATTTAAGTTTGCTGTTCTGGAAGTGCTGTGTGAAAGTTTGAGGTTTGGTGATTTAATGAATTTGACAGAATGTGCAGAACTAAGGTGGATTGTCAGTTTAAATGCTGACAAGCACCAAGACTTGAATGGGCGTGTTTCCATTAAACCTGTCTTGAAAGGGAGAAAATTACCTCACTGAACTTTCTAATTAGATATGTCATGTAATCTGTATATAAATGGTTGTTTTGACTGTTTTTATTGTAATTCTGATGAAGCAGCAGTTTTGCTGTGAAAGCGCCAACTTTGTACATTAAATCTTATTTTACAGCTGTGTTTGTAGGCTTTATATTTTAATTTTTATTTTACAGTTTCTTGTGTATTTTGTCGACCTTAACTGGGCAGTGGCATTTTTTACATTTCTATAATGTAGGTGTGACAGTATAAGCATGAAAGAAAGTTGGCCACTGTGTAGTTCATATATCTGGAAATTATTTTTTTTTAAGATGTGTGAATGTAAAAGCAAATGCATTCAGAATAATCAGCACACATTTGAACAGCGGCATGGAATTAACAGATTTGTTGTAGTGAAATCTTAAAGGGTCTCGGAGGTATTTGGGAATATGAATGCAGTTCAGATTGTTGGAAAGATGCTAAGAATAAGCAGGGTGTTAAATTTAAATTAGATGCTGCTGCAGTGTGTCGTATTTTATCCTAAGATAATTTTGAAGTAGTGCATATCATAATAGCTTAAAGGAAAAGGTGCTTACATTCTGTACAAGATTGTCCTTTGAGTCAAATGCATACTGATTTGTCCCCATTCAGAGAAGCCGTCTTATCTCATTTAGGTAGATTATTGTGCTAAATAACTTAAAAGAATTGCGTTGACAAATATAAGTGTGACTAGTGCATTAAAGTCTGCATTTATAAGACAAGGGGACACCTGATTTTATTATTCATGTCTGTGTTCCATAGGATAAAGGTCAGGAATTCAAAAAAGTGTTGAGTTCAGAAATGTGGTAATCTTAATGTCGTTGCTGTCGCTAACCCCAGCCATACACATTACCTTACCAAAACCAGAAACCCCTTTCGTAACAGTACCACTAGACACAAAAGGTGAAGAAACACCACCACAGATGACAATTATCCCTTTACCTTGTTCTTAGTCTTTTTTTACTTATCTTACCTTTTTTCTAACCCTTACTAGTAAAGCTTCACTTGGCTTACATGCAAGCCCAATTTATGTTCTACAGAATGGTTGATGAGCCCAGTGTTCAGTGTCGCATGGCAGCAAATGGAATGTTTGAAGTGCTACCACTGTACTGTGTTGAAAACATGCATTTGCCAAAGTACAGGGTATTGTTAATGTCTCATATACATGTAAGTATATAAACATATTGCATGTACATGTATGCATTTGCAGTTACTTGTCTGTATGTCTTGTATATATTTAGGATTTATATTAGTTTGTCAAGTAGCACTACATCAAGTGGCAGTTCGATGAAGTTTTACATAGAATACTTAACCAGCATGTCAGATGGGTTTTAACATGGGCCTCTGGGGTGGGGGGCTTGTTTGATTGTATCCTGATACCCACCATCTACAGTGCTTTGATGTATTGAAAGTCACTGTAAAAAGTTTGTCGAGATGCAGTTTGTTGAATACCAGATAGACAAAAAAAAGTCATCCTGTATGTGTGTGTTTATGTACATACATGTATATTTGTGTATGTGCATACATGTAATCTACAATAAGTATTAAGGAGGATGCAAAATATGGGGTATATAGTTTAAATTCTAGTGGGTTAGCTGCAGTGCTGCATTAGTGCATGTATTTCTAGAAAATTCAGTTTGAATATAGACTTCTGAAAGTTGGATCATATCATTACATTTGCTTTGCACTATCTTGACAAATCCTCAGAAACCCACGGGATACATCTCTACATTTGTGGCTGTGACAACCCACCCTTACCAACCAGTATGTCACATGGATATCCCACCTCTGGGCCAGTAATCAAGGAGCCTCAATCCTCACCACTGACACCTGAAGGGGGACGTTTACTGGGAGGATAACAGGTACACACACAGTATATGTTCATCGTGTTTCACTGTTGCAGTCATTACATTTGGGGTAATCTGCTGGCAGGTTGCCCTCAGTCGGCCTGATTAACAGTGTCTTGGTCCTGCGTTGGTTGCTGTCCCTTCTTACATGACGTCAGGTCATCAGGGGTATAAAACATGCAGCCGACGCCATTATATCAGTCTTTCTTGCCATGCGGTGCCCGAAGCAGAAGCAGTTCGCAAGTGCTGGTCGGCAGACTCCTGAAATTTCCGTTTTCGAGTTTCAGAACCAAAGTCTTCAACTAAAAAGCTAAGTACCCCATTGGGGAAACTTTTTTCTTTGTTTCCTTACCGATGTCAGGAAAAGTTAATTGCATTACTTGTGGGAAGCAAATCTCATAAGGATTTTCATTTGTACTGTATTCCTTGCCTAGGCCCTGACCACTACATACCTTGCTGTCGGTTTTGTGCTAAATTTAATCAACGCATTATTAAATGTCGGTACATTTTTCTTCTAAATATTTTGGCTCACGCTTTAATTATCCAGAAATGTCGTCCGTTGGCAATCAGACTACCGAAATGCCTAAAAAAACGCAAAGAAAAAGACAGAGACAGGCCGTGGAGGTCCAAAACTGACCGATGCTTCTCCTAAGCCAGTCACCAGTTCGCCGGTACTCAGGTGCTTTCGCAGCCCCTAATACCTGCTACTTCTGATTCACAGGCCTCTACTGAGACGCATTCGGAGTCCGGCATGCCGTGAGATGCTTCAGTTATGGAACCTGCAGATGTCTCTACCTTAGATGGGTCCAGAGCTGCTGTGCAGGCACCGGCTTTCTGAGGGTGTTTTCAGGCCTACAGATTTGTATATTAGACCGACACCATCTTCAAAACTAAGGCCAAAATCTAAATATATGTCTAAAAAAACCAACGCCTGGGCCACATGTGCAGGCCCCTATGCCTATAAAACAAATGATCAAAATGGCTGAAGATTTAATTTGATCAGGGGTAGCCAATCCCCCCCCCCCCCTTTTTAAGAGGCCTAGGCAAGACATTAATTATGAAACTTCTGAACAGGATTCTGTTTCTTCTGACTCTTCTAATGAACAAGATTTGTCTGTACCTACTTATGAAGAATCTGATGCAGAAGATTCCATTCCTTCTGCTTCTCCCCCTGAGGATTTTTCTTTTGGGGAAACTTTACATACCTTAAGGGAACATTTCCACTGGGAAAGTCAAGATTTCTCTGAATCTAAAAAGAGACTTGGGGATTTTCTTCTTCTTCCTCAGCATAGGCCTTTGGCTATACCTCCTGTTCTAGACATTGTTGATGATGATTTTTCAGAATCTAGTATGGCTCCTGATTCTCTGCCTCCGGCTCCTTGTAAGCCAGACATATGCTACAGGGTTCCTGACTCCCACAAATTCCTTTTCAAAAATCCTATTACAGATCCTGAAACCATTTCTCAGGGTCCCAAGGGCATTAAGGCTTCTACTGCTAAAAATCCTACCCCTTCTGATAGAGATTCCAGGACGCTGGATAGATTGGGTAGGAAGGTTTACACTTCTGCAACCTTGGCAATCAGGGCTTTAAACTGTCAATTGCATATGCTTAAATATCAACAGCATATCATGGGACTGCTTAAACAGAAAATGTTAATTTCTGACTGTGTGGAAAATAAAGATTTACAGGATCTATTGCATTCAGTTGAACAAGTTGGAAAACCTACTTTGCAATGTGGTTTTGATTCTTTGGAGGCCTCTTGCAGGGATGCTGTAACTGGGTCTATGCTAAGAAGGCATGCTTGGCTCAGAGCAAACTCTGCCTGATCATGTTAAAGCAAAATTGTTGGATGCTCCATTACAACAGGGCCATCTCTTTGGTAATAAGGCTGAAGAAGTTTTAAAAAAAGATGGAAGATAAAGCTAAATCTATGCAAACTGTGAAAGATTTCTTACAAGTGCAACCTCCAAGATTTAGTAGGCACTGGCCTACTAAGAATTGGTCCTTTCCAGATCCTTCGAGAGCCACTCAAGTCAAACCCAGAAATTCCAAAGGCTGCAGGTTTCAGTCACAAGGGACTTTTACAACAAAACAATATGGTGCCTCCTCCAAATCTGGAAACAACAAGACACCTTCCTATGGTAAGCAGTCTCAATGACTTCCCTTTACACTTGCCAAGCACTTACCTTTTAGCCGCCCCTTTTGGGGGAAAACTGGCATTTCATGCAAGAAACTGGCAACTTATAACCCAGGACAAATGAGTTTTAAATATAATATCCCAGGGATACAGATTTCATTTCCACACATTACCGATCCCAAATGAATGGCCAGACCTGCCCCCAAATCAGTGGGCAGAGGCCCAGAAACAAGTATTGTCCCTCATGAACATGGGGGGGGGGGCTATTCAACCAGTACCAGAAGAGGAAAAGGAACAAGGTTTCTATTCAGTACTTTTCCTGGTACCCAGAAAAGACAAATCATGGCGTCCAATTCTGGAGTTATCTACTCTAAACACATTTCTGGACATTCCAAAATTCAAGATGCTGTCTCTTCAACAGTTACTTCCTATGCTAGGCAAAAATGCCTGGTTGGTAACTCTAGACTTAAAAGAGGCTTACCTGCATTTCCCAGTCAGGGAATCTTGCAGAAGATACCTCCGCTTCAAAACAGGCTACTTGCATTACCAGTTCTCTGCACTGCCCTTTGGCTTATCTACTGCACTCAGGGTCTTCACAAAGTGCCTGGCTCCAGTAATTGCATTTTGCAGGCAAAGAAATAATCAAATATATCCATACCTGGACGATTGTCTAATTCAGGCAGAAAACAGGGATATTATTCTAAAACATCTGGCGTTTGTAAAAATGGTTCTGACTTGTCTAGGGTACACCATAAATGAAAAGAAAATCACAACTGGTACCCTCTCAAAAAATTACATTCCTGGGTGCAAGCTTGAATACAACTGCCCAGATGGCTTGCCTTACATCAGAAAAGCCAATTCATCTGGTAGCTTACTTCAAACAGGTGGCCACAAAAACCATGCTATCTGCAAGACAAATTCTGCAAGCCTTGGGGTTCATGGCCTCCTGTATTCTTCTAATTCCATATGCAAAACTGCATATGAGGAAACTTCAGTGGTACTTAAAAAGTTTATGGAGTCAACATTGTCACAGCTTGGAAACAATGATTCCTATCATACCTTGCCTGCAACTAGAGTTCCTATGGTGGGCAGAAGCCTGCCACCAAAACAAGGGACTGCCATTCACTCCACCCCCTGCTGCCCAAACCCTAACTACAGACGCATCAGACTATGCTTGGGGGGGCTCATCTGGCAGGGAAGTGCATTTAGGGCAAATGGAGCCCAAATCAAATGTTCCTTCATATCAATCAAAAAGAAATGCTAGCTGTACAGAATGCACTGACAGCCTTCAAGGACTACCTTCATCCAGGACAATCAATGATAAAGACAGACAACACCACAGTTATGTGGTACATGAACAAGCAGGGGGGTACACACTCCTACCCCCTTTGCAGACTAGCCATGGTATTGTGGAACACAGCCTTGACCTATCAAATATAACTACAAGCTCAATTCCTGCCAGGAAAGCTGAATCCTCTGGCAGACAAACTAAGCAGAAATCTCATGGACCCACACAAATGGAAACTGGAACCACGGATTTTCAGCATCTTGACACACCAATGGGGGAGTCCAGACATAGTTCTGGGGTGAGGCAAAAAGATCTATCAGTTGGACAAATTCTGCACAAGAACTCATCACAAAACAGCCTGGAAAGTGGATGCTCTATCATTCAGCTGGAAAAACCTATCAGTCTATGCCTTTCCCCCCTGCCTCTGCTCTCCAAATTTCTACCAAAAGTCAAACAGGACAAACCAAAAATGATTTTGATTGCTCCAGACTGGCCTCGCCAACACTGGTACCCACTCCTTCACAATGTGTCACACCTTCCACCGTGGCACCTGCCTCAGACACCTTACTCACTGTCTCAGCAGAACAACCAAATTCTACACACTCATCTCCAAACTTTGAATCTTGCAGTGTGCCTAATCACCTAAATTTACCCTTAGCATCCCTCAGAAAACCTGTGATGGATGTCATTTTGGAGGCAAGAAGGCCTAGTACTAGAAAATCTTATGCTGACAAATGGAAAAGATTCTGTGCCTGGAATCAATCACAAGGGATAAGCACAGCAGTGCCCGATATTCCTCAGATTTTACAATACTTAACTGAGGTGCTTCACAAGGGCCTGTCCTTTTCTTCCATAAAAATCCATGCCTCAGCCATTTCAGCTCATTACAACACAGAACCTCCCCTCTTCTCTCATCCTCTGCTAAAGCAGTATCTCAGAGGGGCCAAAAACGTAAGACCACCCAGGAGAGCTCCAACCCCTGCCTGGGACCTCGTTTTTTTATTGGAAAAACTCGCTCTCCCTCCTTTCGAGCCAGCTGCTACTGCAGACTTAAAATTTCTCTCCTGGAAAACAGCTTTCCTTTTAGCAGTCACTTCAGCTAGAAGGATTTCCGAATTACAGGCTCTTATGGCAGTGGAGCCTTTCATCATTTTTCATGCGGACAGGGTGTCTCTCAGGACCAGTCCATCCTTCATGCCTAAGGTGGTATCCAGTGTGGCTCTTAATCAGACCATTTATTTGCCAACTTTCTTTCCCAATCCACAGAACAAGGGGGAGCGGATTCTGCATTCATTGGATGTACACAGACAACTTAGATTTTACTTAAACAGGACAAAATCTCAAAGAAAATATGAACAACTACTGGTGGCATTTGCTGCAGGGGCAGAGGGAAAGGCTATTTCAAAGCAGACTATTTCCAAATGAATAAGCCATTGTATTTGTTTGTTATATGCACCATGGTAAAACTATCCCCCAGGGGATCAGATCTCATTCCACCAGGGCTGCATCTACTTCTACAGCCTTTCTCAGAAGTGTTCCTACCAGAGACATTCTAGAAGCTGCTACCTGGAGCTCAGTTCATACGTTCACCAAACATTACCATGTACCTTTCTTCTCTAAATCCAGAGTTGGCTTTGCCACTGCTGTCCTGCAGGGCCTTATAGCTGGTCCTAATGCTGTATAAATCATTCTCCCAACCATAGCTTTGGGAATCTACCAAAATGTAATGACTGCAAAGTGAAACACGAAGAACATAGTACAGTTGTGTACACTTACCATAAATGTAGATGTTCGAGTGTATTCACTGTTGCAGTCCTGGTTACCCTCCCTCCAACCCCCCCTGTTTTTCTCTTACTATATCTCTACTTTCATTTACTATGCTTAAAAGCCTTTTTGGTGTATTTGCTTTTGTTTGGAGGTATATTTTTGTGTTTTTAATTACTTAAATATTTGGCTCCCCATTTGGGGGGCACCTGACATCTGGGGCAAGAAAAACTGATGTAATGGCGTATGCTGCCTGTTTTATACCCCTGACGACTTGACGTTGTGGAAGAAGGGACAGCAACCAACGCAGGACCCAAGACTTTGTTAATCAGGCCGACTGAGGGCTACCTGCCAGCAGATTACCCCAAATGTAATGACTGCAACAGTGAATACACTCGAGCATCTACATTTATGGTAAGTGTACACAACTATACTTTCCAGATGCTGCTCTCTGCATCAAGTGCAGTTTCCCTTAAGAGCACACACAGTCAGTCCAGGGCTGGTTCCGCTACCATTCTCCAGATCCCAAGTAGGACTCCCTACTGGTACAGCTATATAATTGAGTCCTTAGCCAGGGTTCCAAGCCAAGTCCTCCAACACTCTGTCCAACTGGTGCTTCATGTCCCTGCCCAGGTAGCTGACACACGCACACTCTGAGATTTTGATTTGCGCACGCACATATGCACACACACACACACACACACACACACACACACACACACACACACACACACGCACACACACACCTGGGAAAGGCTGGCACAAGTTTACTAGCTATGCCCCCTTTTTGCCCAGACTATAAGGTAGTTACCCCTGCCATCAGAAACCTTTGACAGCTACTGTAACACCCTTAACAAAGGGTGTCCAATCTTACTGTGTAATATTAATATTAACACAAATGGTAGTTTGACCAAGAGCAAGGCTGTGAAGTGGCCCATACAGTGTCACCAAATATGGAAATATTCTCAAAACTTAAGTATCTCTACAATGATCAGCCACAATGAAAGGTTTAAATAAAGTTAATAATAAAAGAACAAGGCAATACTAAGTATATATTCACAGTGACATCAACGTTCAGAATCACAGGAAATATTTAAAACAACATTGCAGGACAGGCTCGGACAAATAAAGAAAAATATCTAAACTATGCTTCATTATATTCCTGACTGAATCTAAGAGAGTGGTACTATGCCCCAGTAACTTACTAATAGAGCAAGGCAGATGATGTGGTGAGTGGTTCTAGTCAGGTCCAGGACAGAGTACAGAATGCTCTGTCTCACTAAGAGACTTCTCAAAATATCTAAAATATTACTGCTGAGATAGCTTGCAGAATTGCAGAATTTCTGGTCATATGACTTCTAGTTCCCAGGCAAAACCCCCATTGCTGGAAATTGGCAGGACTTGGCACCTACCTGTAAAAATATACATACAAGGGCTTTTGCTCAGATTTTTGGCAGGTGCTGGAAGTCGTAAAACAATTGTATTCCTCATGCTTTCAGAGTAGTGATTAGTTCACCCCAAAGACAATACAGAAAGTTTCCTAGTAAGACTTTGTGTCTCTGACATTGAAAGTGAGTTAGCATCTTTATGGCCTAGCCTATAAAGTGATTTAATTTCAGATATTTTTCTAAAGTTTGTTGGACTGAGGTTAACCCCCATTTCCTCTGTTAAAACAGATACATTTAAACAGTTACAACAATGCATGTACTCTTCTGATGTTCTTCGTGTTTCACTGTTGCAGTCATTACATTTGGGTAATCTGCTGGCAGGTTTCCCTCAGTCGGCCTGAATTCCAAAGTCTTGGGTCCTGCGTTGGTTGCTGTCTTCTCTTCCCTGATGTCAGGTAGTCAGGGATATAAAACATACAGCCGACACCATTTTCTTTAGTCTTTTTTGCCACACGGTGCCCGAAGCAGAAGCATTTCGCAAGTGCCGGTCGGCCACTACTGAAATATTTGAGTTTGAGTTTCAGAACCGAAGTCTTCACTAAAGCGAAGTACCTTGTTGGGGAAACTTTTTTCTTGCTTTTTACTGATGTCAGAAAAAGTTAATAATTGTATTACTTGTGGGAAGCAAATACCTCATAAGAATTTCTATTTATACTGTTCCTTGCCTAGGCCCTGATCACAACATGGCCTGGCTGTCGGTTTTGCGCTAGATTTAACCAATGCACTATTAAGCGTCGGTACATTTTTGCATCAAAGTATTTTGGAAGCAGATTTAACTACCCAGAAATGTCGTCTGATAGCAATCTGACTACCGGAGTGCATAAAAATAACGCAAAGAAAAGGACAGAGAAAGGCAGTCGAGATCCAAAACAGACGACTAAGCTTTTCCTAAGCCAGTCGCCGGTACTCAGTGAGGTGCCTTTGCAGCCCCTGATACCCACTACCTTCAAGTTGCAGGCCTCTACCGACACCCGTGTGGAGTCCGGCATGCCGCAAGATACTAAAGGTATTGGACTGACGGATGTATCTCCCTCGGATGGTTCTGGAGCCACTGAGCAGGCACCGGCTTCTGAGGGTGTATTCAGACCTTAACATTTGTACATCAAACCAACGACAGCTGCAAAACCAAAGACAAAAGCAACTTCTAATCCTAAACTGACGCATGAGCCATGTGCACAGGCCTCTATGCCTAAAAAACAGATGATCAAAGTGGCTGAAGACCTTATTACCTTGATCAGGGGTACCCATCCCCCTCCAGATAAGAGGCCTAGGCAAGACACTGAATATGAATCTTCAGATCAGGTTTATATTCCTTCTGATTCCTCTTCAGATCAGGAATTATTTATACCTCCCTATGAGGATTCTGATGTGGAGGAGTCCATTCCATCTGCATCTCCTCCAGAGGATTATTCATTTGGAGAACCCTTGCATACTTTGAGGGAGCATTTTCACTGGGAGAGTCAAGACTTCTCAGAATCAAAAAAGAGGCTCAGGGATTTCCTCCTTCTCCCTCAACACAAGCCTTTAGCCATTCCCCCTGGGTTAGACATTGTGGATGATGTGTTTTCGGAGTCAAGTTTGACCCCTGACTGTTTACCCTCCGGCTCCCAGTAAGCCTGATAGATATTAGAGTCCCCAACTCTCATACATTTTTATTTAGAAACCATGCTGCTGATCCTGAAACTATTTCACAGGGTCCTAAGGAAGTTAAGGCCTCAACAGCAAGAAACCCTACCCCCTCTGACGGAGATTCCAGGGCACTGGACAGATGGGGAAAAAAGGTTTATACATCTGCAACCTTGGCAATCAGGGCCTTAAATTGTCAGTTTCATATGCTTAAGTACCAACAACATGTAATGGGATTGCTGAAACAGAAAATGATTTTGATTTCAGAATGTGCAGAAAATAAAGAATTGCAGGAATTATTGCATGCAGCTGAAGTTGGAACGCATACTTTGCAATGTGGTTTTGATTCTTTAGAGGCCTCCTGCAGGGCCACAGTTACTGGATCTGTGATTAGGAGGCATGTCTGGTTTAAGGAACGAAATTTGCCTGATCATGTTAAAGCTAAATTGCTAGATGCACCTTTACAGCATGATTCTCTGTTTGGTAGTAAGGCAGAAGAGGTTTTAAAGAAAATGGGAGACAAAGCTAAGTCTGTGCAAACTGTTAAAGATTTCTTACAAATGCAACCACCAAGATTCAGTAGACACTGGTCTACAAAAACTTGGTCCTTTCCTGTGTCAGAAAGAGCAAATCCAGATGCCCTAAGGGTTCCAGGTACCAGTCTCAAGACTCATACAGGTCAAAGCAATGGGGGCGCATCCACCTCCAAATCTGGAGGAGATAAAGCGCAAACCTACAGAAAGCAATCCCAATGACTTCCCTCTGCCTACACCAAACACTTATCTTTTGGCAGCACCCATAGGGGGAAAATTAGCACTTTTTGCTCAAAATTGGCAGTTAATAACCCAGGACAAGTGTATACTTATCATATCACAGGGATACAGATTCCATTTCCACACTCTGCCAATGACAAATGGTTGGCCAGATCTGCCAAAAAAACAATGGGCAGAGGCACAGAAACAGGTTACGTCCCTCATGGATATGGGGGCCATTCAGACAGTACCAGAACAGGAAAAAGGACAAGGTTTTTACTCGACTGTTCTTGGTACCCAGAAAAGACAAGGCCTGGCGGCCAATACTGGATTTATCGATTTTGAACACATACCTGGACATTCCAAAATTCAAAATGCTCACTTTGCAGCAGCTTCTGCCAATGGTGGGCAAGAATGCTTGGCTGGTGACTTTAGACCTAAAAGAGGCATACCTGCATGTCCCAATAAGATAGTCGTGTAGAAGATACCTCAGATTCAAGGCTGGCTTTATGCATTACCAATTCTCTGCACTGCCCTTTGGCTTATCTACTGCGCCCAGGGTCTTTACAAAGTGCCTGGCACCAGTAATTGCATTTTGCAGACAAAGAAGTATTCAAATATAGCCTTACTTGGACGACTGTCTCATTCAAGCAGAGAACAAGGACACTCTTCTACGACACCTGGTGTTTGTGAAAAGGTTTCTAACATGCCTAGGGTACACAATAAACAAAATCGCAACTGGTACCCTCTCAAAAGATAACATTCCTGGGTGTAAGCTTGAATACAACTGCCCAGATGGCTTACCTCACGCCAGACAAACAAAGGCAACTGACTCCTTACTTCAAACTGATGGCAACAAAAACCCAGTCTTCTGCAAGACAAATTCTGCAGGCTCTGGGCTTCATGCCATCCTGCATCCTACTAATTCCATATGCAAGACTGCATATGAGGAAACTTCAATGGTACCTAAAAAGTTTATGGAGTCAACATTCACACAGTCTGGAAACTGATTCCTCTCCTTCCCTGCCTGCAACAGGAGTTTCTATGGTGGGCAAAGGCCTGTCACCAAAACATGGGACGGCCCTTCACACTATCCCCTGCCAGCCAAACCTTAACAGAAGCATCAGATTATGCCTGGGAGGCCCACATGGCAGGAAGATGCATTCAGGGCATATGGGCACCAAGTCAAATGCATCTACATATAAACCTGAGAGAGATGCTAGCTGTTCAAAATGCCCTAACAGCCTTCAAGGACTTACTTCATCCAGGACAACTACTGATAGACGGACAACACCACGGTCATGTGGTATATAAACAAGTAAGGGGGCATGCACTCATACCCCCTTTGCAGATTAGCCATGGCACTGTGGGACACAGCTTTGACCTACCAAATACATCTTCAAGCTCATTTCCTACCAGGAAAACAAAACACTCTGGCAGACGATTTAAGCAGAAACCTTATGGATCCTCACGAGTGGAAACTAAATCCACAAGTCTTCAGCACGATAACAGAGAAATGGGGGAGCCCAGACATAGATCTATTTGCCTGTCCTCAAAATTATCAGCTGAAAAGATTCTGCACAAGGACTTATCACAGACAAGCATGGAAAGTGGACGCCCTGTCCTTCAGTTGGAAAAACCTATCAGTTTACGCCTTTCCTCCTCTGCCTCTTCTACCCAAGGTCCACCTAAAAGTCAGACAAGAGAAGCCAAGCATGATATTGATTGCCTCGGACTGGCCCCGCCAGTAGTGGTACCCAGTGCTAAAGAACTTGTCTCAATACCGAGCTTGGACCTTGCCTCAAAAACCACAAGCACTGTCCCAGCAAAACAATCAGATCCTGCACAATCAACTACAGACTCTGAACCTGGCAGCATGGCTAATCCTGCAATCATACCAATGACACCTCTCAGTAAAGCTGTGATGGATGTCATTTTGGAAGCCAGAAGACCTAGTACTAGAAAATCTTATGCTGACAAACCGAAGAGATTCTATGCTTGGAATCAAGCACAAGGAACTGATACAGGAGAACCGCATATTCTTCAGATGTTACAATACTTAAATGAGATGCTTGACAAAGGCCTATCTTTCTCATCAATCAAAATCCATGCCTCTGCCATTTCGGCTCATTACAGTACAGAGCCACCAATCTTTTCTCATCCTTTACTAAAGCAGTATCTTAGAGGGGCCAAAAATGTAAGGCCTCCTAGAAGATCACCATTACCTGCATGGGACCTAAGTTATGTCTTGGAAAAGCTCACCCTGCCTCCATTTGAACCAGCTGCTACCACTGATATAAAGTTTTTATCATGGAAGACAGCTCTGCTACTAGCAATTACTTCAGCAAGAAGAGTTTCAGATCTACAGGCCCTCATGGCTGTAGAGCCTTTTATCATATTTTATCCAGACAGTGTGTCTCTGAGGACAAATCCTACTTTTATGCTCAAGGTCATTTCCAGTGTGGCTCTTAACCAAACAATTCATCTGCCAACTTTTTATCCAAATCCACAGAACAAAGGGGAGAGAGTTCTGCACTCCTTGGACGTACACAGACAGCTAAGATTCTACTTGAGCAAGACTAAAGCTCTGAGAAAAACTGAGTAATTACTAGTGTCACATGCTGCAGGATCAGAAGGAAAGGCTATTTCAAAGCAGACATTTTCAAAGTGGATAAGCCATTGCATCCGTTTCTGCTTACAGCATGGCAAACCTGTGCCCAAGGGCATTAGGTCTCACTCCACCAAGGCTGCAGCTACTTCAGCAGCCTTTCTCAGAGGAGTACCAACCAAGGACATTCTAGAGGCTGCTACTTGGAGTTCTATTCACACCTTTACAAAGCATTACCATTTGCCTCTCTACTCTAAGTCCAGGGCAGGCTTTGCCACTGCAGTGCTGCAGGGCCTTATAGCCGCACCTAATGCTGTTTAGCTCCAGCCTCCCAACCATAGCTTTGGGATTCTACCCAAATGTAATGACTGCAACAGTGAAACACAAAGAACATAGTACAGTTGTGTACACTTACCATAAATGTAGATGTTCGAGTGTATTCACTGTTGCAGTCCAGGTTACCCTCCCGCCATCCCCAGTCGTTCTACAGTTTTATCTTTCCTTCTCCATCTTCTACAGCCTATGTGGTATTTGCTTGTAGATGAAGGTAAAGTTTATATTGATGCATGTATATAGATGTGTGTATATAATATTGCTACCTTTTTCAGGGCACCTGACATCGGGGGCAAGAAAAACTAAAGAAAATGGCGTCTGCTGCATGTTTTATACCCCTGACGACCTGACGTCATGGAAGAGAAGACAGCAACCGAAGCAGGACCCAAGACTTTGGAATTCAGGCCAACTGAAGGCAACCTGCCAGCAGATTACCCAAATGTAATGACTGCAACAGTGAATACACTCGAACATCTACATTTATGGTTAGTGTACACAACTGTACTTTCTCTGCAGGTTTCATTTCAAACACTGTACTTTACAGATACCTTTTCAACACACACGTCTGTAGAAACCAGTTTGATATACATGACGTACAGTTCTAATACATTTGTAACATCAGCATCTTGTGTAAATTAGTTTGATAGTCATAGATGACATATAATTATTTACAAAATTCTAGCTAGCTGTGCTGGCAGTACCTCCTTCGTCACAGGGGTGACAACTTTTCTACAGAAAATTATGATTTATTTGTTGTATTGTTTCATCTTTATGAACCTATGATTGGCTAATACTGTACCTTAGTACAATAATTGTTTTATTATTTCCAAAAAGGTTGCTGAGGCAGGATTCCAGTGTCACTTTTATATAAAAAATTAATAAAAAATATCAGGAATTAAACGAGTAGTACCACTTTATTACTTTACACTAGCGCTTTCACAAATGCTTCATCAGGTGTAACTCAAAAACAAAAACACACACCTTATATCCACTTCTAAAACAGTCACATGATCAAACGCAATTAGCATTTAAAGATATATATTAAAATGAAAAGTACATAAGTGAAAAGTATTAAAAAATGTATCAAAAAATGTATATGTATATATAACAAATGCATGAAAATTACGAAAAACTATAAAGTTATAAAGAGTACCTATAATATAAAACTACATAAAAACACAATCTATCTATAAAGGGCTCTTTTACCTAACACTGGTTTCAAAGGAACATGGTCATTGAGTCCATGTCCAAAATTAGCCCTTAACATCACGATCCATTTTGCTTCCATCTCTTCTGTCCTAGACCTAATATCACCTATTCTAACACTCTCATGGGTCCTGGACACAACTGTAAATAAGAATTTATGCTGTCCACCTACTAACTTCACATGCTTAGCTAGAGCATTGGTATCACTACCTTTACCTATATGGTATATGTGCTCTCTAATTCTATCCTTAAGAGTGTGGTCTGTCTTGCCTATGTAGAAACATTTGCATAATACGCATACTGCTAAATAGACTACATGCATAGTTTCGCAGTTAGCTTGTACTCTAATATCATATATTTTACCCATGTCTGGATGTACAAAAGATGTCTCTTCACCAATGTGTCTACACTGTGCACATTTACCACATGGTTTAGTGCCAAAGGGAGCATTTGTGATTTTCCTCTCTTTAACATTACATTACCTCCTTTTTAAATTCTTTCTATTTTTAAAAATGCTCCCTTTGGCACTAAACCATGTGGTAAATGTGCACAGTGTAGACACCTCGAGGGTTGCGAGTGTTAAAAATGCCGACACAAACTGAATCAGATTTATTATTATTGAGTGAATGGCAGAAGCTTAATATTGCTACTAGCCTTAGTTATCTTAAATTGCTTATGCAATCAGCTCAAAGGCGTGAGATAGCAGTAATAGAATCTATTAAAGAAAAATATGTGCATCTGACTAAGAAATATCCTGATACATCCTTCTCGACACTTGTATCAGAAACTATAGATAATGTAAGCTCGTACAAACGTAAATTATTACAGATCAAGTTGAACAAATTACAGAGAGACCGCCGGGATTTTCAATTGGGTAACATCTTCACCTGGCCACATGATTCGTTGGTGAAGGGAAACATAGAAAGGAACCCCCCCCAAGAAATACGCCAGCACGCAGAAGTTCGTACAACTGTAGATGAAGCTTGCATTAAACAGTGCGGGGTTCAGATAGTCAATGAAAATGGTAATGAGCGTATTAAGTCAGTAGCGCCTTCTACAGAAAGCGCATGTAAGAGATCTACTATGGAAACAGGAGCCAAGAAAAAGACTTTCACTGTTAGTGCAGAGGTGCACAGAGCGGCAGACTGCACTACACCACTTGCTACAGAAACAGGCTCGACTGGGGCCTCTAATACATCAAAAGAAGAGGCGCAATTTTTTCATTTAAACTTTCCGCTCCCAGTGAGGGACAGCTCATTAAATCGAGTGGGCGGGCAGCGACAGAGGAATCAACGGATAGACAGAGGAAGGAGTATCACCAGGTACAAAAGGAAACACGAGGAGGAGGTGAACAATGTATATACAATCAAAAAAGCTTTTCAGCAAGTAAGACATTAGTGACTAATCTGTCGCAGCATATATTAACAGATATGGAACTTAATGTGTTGAGTAAAGGTTTGTCTTTTATACCTTCAGCTAATATGTCCTTAACAGACATAGTTTTTGATCTTAAAATGTTTACCAGGAATTTAACATTGAAATGTATGTTTAAACAAAGTGATACAGTTATTGATTTCTCTTTGAGAAAACCTAGTACTTTTATTCCTAGACCGATGGCTTTAGTCAATGCTTTTGAGCAGATGTGTCTCTCCGATATTTATAAAGTGTATAATGATAGACAACACATTAATAGGAAATATAATCTGAGTAAAGTTGAGTTACAAGCACTGCATAGTCTGGAAAATGATGATAATTTAGTAATCAGACCAGCAGACAAAGGGGGTGGGATTGTTTTGTTAAACAGTTATGATTATGATTGTCTAATGCATGAAATGTTGAGCAATGTTGATTTTTATCAGAGAATAACTGTAACTCATATGAAAAAGATGGCAACAGTTATTAATGAGCAGATAGAATACTTGGCACATTTAGGTTTATTGTCTGATGACATTGTAAAGTTTTTTAAAACATCTTATTATACTGTACCAATTATTCAAGGATTACCTAAACTTCACAAGAACATGGCCAGACCTCCTATGCGTCCTATAGTAGCAGGGAGGGGTTGGTGCACTGAAAGTATATCCATATATTTGGAGAAGAAGTTAAAGCCTATGGTAGAGAAATCAGTTTATGTTCTAAAGGACACTGAGCATTTTTATGAAGGTACTAATTGTGGTTTTTTGGAAGTTGATTATTTCTTTGTTACTCTTGATGTAGTCTCATTATTTACAGTTATCCCGAATGATACAGGACTAGAGTTTCTGAAGGAACAACTAATTAAGTGTTGCTTATATAGTATTAGTGAGATTGAAACTTTTTTAAAGTTAATGTCCATTGTATTGATGAACAATGCATTTCTTTTTAGAGATCAGGTTTTTTGGCAAAGAAATGGGGTAGCTATGGGGAGTGCTTGCTCCAATAGCTATGCTAATGCAGTTATGATGCAATGGGAAGCAAATCATTTATTGGAAGGCCCATATAGCAAATTTATTTTGTTTTACAGGAGTTTTGTAGACTACCTTTTTATGTTATGGGGTGGTACATTACTAGAATTAATGGATTTTGTTACGTTTATTAATGATACCACAGAATTTTTGAGGTTCACTATGAATCATTCAAGAACAGGTATAAACTTTCTAGATGTGTTTGTAGAAAGGGATGTTAATGGCACTATCTCCACTAGATTGTATAGAAAGGAGTGTCATCTCAATAGTCTCCTCTTTAGAGGTAGTATGCACCCTAACTATATTTTTAGGAATGTGGTGCAGAATCAGTTTTATAGAGCCTCTAGGTTGAATGTGAGGAATGAAGATTTTCAAGAACAGAAATCCAGAACTATTGGTGAACTTGTTGAGAGAGGCTATGATCGAGGATTTGTTGAACAAAATGCAGCCCATGTCACTCATTTGAGAGATTCTAGAGCTAAGCCATATTTCTCAAAGAGGCAGTCTAGAGAGTTTAACAGTAAAGCAGATAAAATCAAAGTATGTATACCATACTCAAGGGATGTTTTTAAATATACAGATATTATCAATCAGCATTGGGGCATATTATTGACTGATCCACAGATTAGTAATATAATAGGACTTAAACCGCAATATATTTTTAAAAATAGAAAGAATTTAAAAAGGAGGTTATGTAATGTTAGAGAGAGGAAAATCACAAATGCTCCCTTTGGCACTAAACCATGTGGTAAATGTGCACAGTGTAGACACATTGGTGAAGAGATATCTTTTGTACATCCAGACACGGGTAAAATATATGATATTAGAGTACAAGCTAACTGCGAAACTATGCATGTAGTCTATTTAGCAGTATGCGTATTATGCAAATGTTTCTACATAGGCAAGACAGACCGCACTCTTAAGGATAGAATTAGAGAGCACATATACCATATAGGTAAAGGTAGTGATACCAATGCTCTAGCTAAGCATGTGAAGTTAGTAGGTGGACAGCATAAATTCTTATTTACAGTTGTGTCCAGGACCCATGAGAGTGTTAGAATAGGTGATATTAGGTCTAGGACAGAAGAGATGGAAGCAAAATGGATCGTGATGTTAAGGGCTAATTTTGGACATGGACTCAATGACCATGTTCCTTTGAAACCAGTGTTAGGTAAAAGAGCCCTTTATAGATAGATTGTGTTTTTATGTAGTTTTATATTATAGGTCCTTTTTATAACTTTATAGTTTTTCGTAATTTTCATGCATTTGTTATATATACATATACATTTTTTAATACTTATGTACTTTTCATTTTAATATATATCTTTAAATGTTAATTGCTTCTGATCATGTGACTGTTTTAGAAGTGGATATAAGGTGTGTGTTTTTGTATTTGAGTTACACCTGATGAAGCATTTGTGAAAGCGCCAGTGTAAAGTAATAGTGGTACTACTCGTTTAATTCCTGATATTTTTTATTAATTTTTTATATAAAAGTGACACTGGAATCCTGCCTCAGCAGCCTTTTTGGAAGTATTTTGTCTTTTGTCATTAGCTGCTATCGAGGTATCTGGTGCTTGGTCGTTCATTTCGTTTTAATTGTTTTATTATGCTGCATGGTGTTGAGTGCTATGGACTTGAAGGAAAACTCCACCCTAGAACTAAAAAAATATGTTTTTTTCAGTCTATCTTTGTTTCCAGACCTATTTTAACATCTAAAAATCACTCTATGTGCTTTATTTGTAATTTTAGCCTGTTTACCACAACATGGCTACCGATGGGGCTTGATATGTCAACGTGATCTACTTCTCCTTCAAGCCTTTCTCTTTCCCATAAAGCATTTCAAGTCTCCTTTCTCTAACTCATGCCAGACATAAGGAAGTAACTGTGAATTCCCATGCCATTGACATACAATGGGAAATCTGTGACTCACTGTCAATTTGTATTCCTTCTGTGTTAGGACAGCTTCTTTTCTCTAGCTAATCATCCCCATTTATGTGTAGCTCAGAGCGTGCTTTGCAGTATAATTTGTAGTTATCCTGCAGCAGCCAGACTTGTAGCTAAATTGGATGCCTTTGTTCTAAGTGTTCGTTGGTAGTCCAACATGAATTGACACTCCCCTCCTCCCAAGCTACTGCACAGGTGTGAAAACTGACAGCTCAGAATTGAAAGGGAGTGCCATTTCAATTGTCTTCCCCTCTGCCTGCAGAATCATTTAGTTATGTGTGTGGCAGCAGCAGAAAGATTTAAACAATTGCAATTTAATTTTCGCAAGCCAGTTTCCGATAATTTATGATTATTTCATTGTGCTCATTTTTTATTTCCCCCTATTTCTACAAGACATTATTATGTTAACTTATTTTTGCTTTCTAATCTCGTTGAGGGATATCTGCCTAGTCACATGCTGTTTCTGTAATTTCCTGACATTTGCATCATCTCCACATATTTTAAAGGCCTCCAAAACAGTCAAAGAAAGTACTGAAACTCATTGGTTTCTAGAGTCAATGCAGTGAATTTTTTTTCAGGGGGGGGTCTGGAATATTTTGTGCAAGTCTGCATCACTAGCATAATGCAGATAACTGAGCTTAATATGATCTTCTCTAATTCAGCTGAAACTATTTAGCAATCCTCCATTCCTGTATCCGGATTAGTAAATTTGCTTTGATGCACTCCCTGTCTTTATAATCCTACTACTAAAGTGGTCATGTATTGAATTAATTGTCAGCCAACACTACTCACTCAAACACAGTGCTTCAAATTTGTCACAATACTAGTTTTGCTTGAGTCTCTTTAAAGCACAAGAGATGTGTGCAGTTTCCATGAAACACCATGTAGCAGGGTTTACACCCTACAGTAAATTAAGGATTGCAGCATCCAATTTGCTGTTGTACTAACTAAACTTGTCAAGTCAGGCAGTAAGCACACAGGAGTGAAATGCTACCATCAGTGTCATGTCATGAGTATAGAAAGACTTTTGCATCCATAATTTTCCTGTCTACCTTATTACAAATCACTGTACCAGGCAGCGCTGTGTGGCCTTTTGAGAACATTGCACATCTTAGTCCAAATTCTCCAAAATACTGCAACCAGTTAACAAAAAAGCACATGTGATGGCACTCCTCTTCATGTAAATATATGTAGGCCCTGCAACTTACTTCATACCTTAAATACATGCATCATATCACACAAACCGTTTGGGAAGCTCTTCCATCTCTTTCAACCTTCTGATTCAAAAGCCTGTGTTTGTGCTTTTCCTGCCTTTCCTGTTACTAGTGTAGTCCAGGTACAGATTTGCTGTATCCAGGACTCTTTGTAAGCTTCTGAGCCCCCCAAGCCTTTCTGTGTTGGAGGGAATCTTCTAGCTTATCAGTGGGAGTGGTGAGCACTAGGTAGCCTATGTACCACAAGAGGAGTGGTTCCTGGCTCAGAAATTGTGGCTACTGGCCATTTGGGCAGTTTTTTCCCTCTTTCAACTCTCTGGTTTAAAAGCTGCACTTGCGCTTGTTTCCCACCTTTTCTGTTACTAGCCTAGTCCAGATACAGAGTTGCTGTATCCAGGACTGTTGGTAAGCTTCTGAGCCCCGCAAGCCTTTCTGTGCTGGAGGGAAGCCTTTTGGCTTATCAGTGGGAGTGGTAAGCACTAGGTAGCCTGTTTACCACAAGAGGAGTGGTTCTGGCCCAGAAATTGTAGTTTATTGGCCGTTTGGGCATTTTTTTCCATCTCTCTCAACTTTCTGGTTTTAAAGCCTGTGTTTGCACTTCCCCACCTTTCTCGCAACTAGTGTAGTCCAGGTACAGTTAGTAGTTTAAAAAATGCGTTGCACGGTTTTGTGTGCTGGGCAGCAAGAGTTAGCCTAGTGTTAAATTATTCCCAGCTCCACTAAGTGTCCTCTTCAGTTTTTCACTTGAAACTAGTCTAACTCTCAACCGAAGCACTCAAAAAGCATCCTACAGTCCAGCACTGCTCAGACCTAATAGCAAGCACTAATATACCCAGACACTTGACTGCCAAGCAGAGTAAGGCTCTTTATCCACCCCTCACCAACCAAGCGACTAAGCAGCTCACCCTACTATTCAGGCATGACCAAAGGGAAACTTCAGGCGTACTCTCCAGTCCAGCTGGTGAATCTGGGTATGCTGAGGCAATGACTGCCTCATGTACACAGACAGCCCTCTACTCCTACCATAAAACACTAACATATGTGAGAGATGCAATTATACAGCCAAACTGGAGGCAAAGGTATCTCCACCCAAGACTGGAACAGACAGTCATGAGGAGAAGGTTAACACTTGCACCACACTTCCAGCCTCACATAGACCTACTAAACCAGCACTGGCAAAAATTACACATAAATACACAAAATCATACTCTGAGGCTCTAAATAAAAATCTACAAAAGCATCAGAGAGCTCCAAAGCAGGCACCCACAAAACCTGCACCTCCAGTCGCAAACCAGACAACACATAAAACACAAAATAAATGTGCCGCACAATCACAGCCCTTTAAGGCGAAATAACATACCTAACACACTAGTAATAGGTGACTCAGTAGTCAGGCACACTGATGCCCACTCACTAGGCTGGACAGTGAGAAGGTTACTGTTAGCTGTCTGTCGGGAGCCAGAATCTGCCACATAACACAAGCACTCGGGTCAATCCAGAACAAGTACAAATATGACTCTGTCATTGTTCATGTTGGTGTGAATGACCTGAGACGTACCTCGCTGGACTCAATGAAAAGAGACATGGAAGAGCTCTCTGATCATATGCCACACTTCTTTGTAAAAAAAAAAAAATGTGCAATGTTTAGGGGACTTGTAGCATAATCCTTATGCTTCTTTACTTTTAAAGGAGTGCAAAACATGACTCTTAAGCCTGCTAAGATCCAACTCACATTTAATAGCCTCTAATAAAAATGTCTACTAGTATCAGTATCTATGAATACTGTTGCATCATTATGGCTTCCAAAAAGTCCAACCAGATTAACTTGTGAGGTGCATGCACCTTTTGAAATAGTGTTTAAGTTCAAAAATAAATATTTTTGAATCTTTACCCAAGTTTGCAATATTCTGTAAAGAATGTATTCAACCAGCATGACTTCTGAATGCTGATTTAGCTTAGTGGGGCTTTGCTCTGATTTGTATGTTTGTTTGGATGTTTCTAGAGGTTATGGGGGGTGTATGGTATGTTACTTTGGGGAGTACCGTCTGCCTCTGTATACCAGAGACATGGGGACCGACCGGGGATGAATTTCCAATTTCCCATCCATTGGTCAAAGTTATGCTTAGAGGGTTAGGGATGGACTCTGCTTCACATGGATGGGAACCTGCTCCAGACCACAGAGACCCTCTGAGACACATCTGCCTCATCAACATGCCTTATTTATGCCACAAGCAAAATTTAAATCCTTGGATCTAGTAGTTCTGATGCTGTTTATTTTGTGAATGTGCAAAAGGTCCACCAGAGCTGGATCCAAGGATTTCCTGTATGCCAGACACAGATCTCTCAGTAACTTGTAGTAAGCAGAGTATAGATGTAGGGCTTTAGGAAGATTCATAGGGCAACATGTTCATGCCATGGATTCTCCTGGTAAGGAGGGCCTCTGTGGCTGTTCCAGCTGTTGCACGTGTGGTCAGGTTCATGCCGAAGGGAGCATTATACTCCATGACTTGTCTTACAAGGGAAGAATAAAGTAACATTATGACTTCATTGGACCTGGATGCCATGCCCTTAATGGTAAAGTTGGGAGTCATAGATTTAAGTTTTTCACTACCCTGTCCCCATGCCAGATTACTGTCTACACATGTTCCTGGATCCCTACCTACCAGATCAACTCTTAGGAGTGTCTTATAGTCTGGGTGGCAGTTTTCCCAACTGTAATGCATTTCTTGGCACTGAGTTTTAGTCAGTGACTTTGGCACTACTCATTTGTCTTGTCTTAGACCTTCTTGCAAGACGTTTTTGTCATGGGGGGAATCTATTACAGCCACCAATTTGCTGTCATCTGCAAACTTTGTCAGCTAAACGGCCTTGATATTAGCCTTTATCTCTGAGAATGGGATACCAAATATGAGCAATCCCAGCACAGAGCCCTGAGGTACCCAGCTGATGACCAGCCTCTAAGGTGAGGTGGTATCACCAAGCCTGACTTCCTGGGTCCTGTTTGCGAGCCAAGCTGGCAATCCAGGGAGTTATGTAGGGGTTTATGCCCAGTTCGGTGAGTTTGTATACTACACGACAGTGGCTGAAAAAGGCCTATGCACTAACTTGGCCATTTTAAGAACTGTGATCATGGTACCCACTTTTTTCAGCAACTTTTCCAGTCTGTAAATCTAGAACAAAAGGGATTTACTAACCTCCTTATAAATAGGAGCATAGCATCCATCAGCTTTGATAACTTAACCAGAGACAAGAACATCAAACCAAAGTATACAGGAACTCTTCACATCTGCTTGCCTAATGAGGCAACAACTTTAGTCGACATGCAAATATGGCACATAAAAATTGGGGTATCAAGAAGTGTAAGCAATTTGGGTAACCGCAACTACCAGCATCCTGTACAAGGGTATTTAACAACTACAGCAGCAATGTATCAAAGGTGCCGATCCCTATGTGACCAGCTACACTGCAACTGTAGAAGTTAATACAGATTTAAGTCGATGTCCAATAGTTAAATCCCCTTCATTTAGTCAGTACTGCAGGAGTCCTGACAGCTAGAACTAGTACTTCAGAGTTTTAGTGCATCTGCCACAAGAGGAAAGGAAGAAAAGTACTACTTGAGAATTTCAGTTGCACAAAGCTGGGAATGTAGCATGCATGAATTTGTACAGTGTCCATGCAACTAGGATCATGTCGAGAGGAATTCAAAACAGTGGCCGTGACACTGAGCAAGCATGCACTACAGTTACTGGTATTAATCTAGGAGTTAAATCAATATGTACATAAATATCCTGCATGCAATGAATACATGAAAACAAAAACAATTTCAGAGAAAGACAAGAGGAAGAATGTGAAGCAACAGGCTCTGGTCATAGGTAGTCAGAAATAGCACAAACATTATTCAGTATTAATAAAGAACATTAACACTTGTATACTAAGTGAAACGTTGGGTTGGGTTGGATATAATGGTTAAGGTCTTCATCCCATAGACAAAAGGTACAGGATTCGATTCTGACTTTGGATTATTGACTGGGCTTAAAACAGTCCATCAAGGCAGTTAGCATTATATTCACCTATGAACCTACGCGGCAAGAAGCATTACTTTCAGGACGGAGACATTTCCCGCAAAATGGAGGAGGGACAAAAACGACAACTGCACCGAATGCTTATCGTCTCAGAGCAACCAATAAAGACATGAACAATACCACACCAATCTGTCTTGCATCACCTCTGTATGTATGCACGTACACACACAGAGACACACGCACTTTAAACTCATAAAACTAATCACCGTTGCTTAATAAAGATACCGTCTTTAAAATAAAGATACTGTCTAATATTCTAGTCTGAAAACAAACTGTTGTCCTACAGTTTTCCAAATGTTCCACTAAACAAAGAAAAAAAAACATAAAAGCACTGCTTATCACTTCAGTTCTACACTTTCCAGATACAGCCTGCTAAAACACTGTCATTTGTTTTTAAGAAAATTAAAAAGGCATGTTCAAGAAATTCCAACCTCACCTTCACTCATTCCCCATTGGTTACTTGGTAACCATTCCAGCTGTACCTGTGTTACAGGTGCAACTTACCTTGCAATCACCCTTATGTTATAATAATTAAGTCTATGAGTAACAGACAGCTCATGGCTTTTCATACAGCCATTGCAGTTACTACAGTCTTAGGTCTGTGATGAAATCACACTCCAACCTTTATTAATAACTAAGCTGTTGCAAGGTGCCTTGCACATGATGTTAGGACTTGCTTTTGATGAACATCTAGCCCCTTCTGAAAGAAAAACAGAAAATAAGCTTTAAGAAAATACATTAAATTATGTCTTGGGAGGAGTAAAGAAGAGTACACGGAAGCATCTGTGCTGTTCAGGAACACAGCACAAATCAGTGCCTAAAGGGAGTCAAGTCACGCACAGAACTCAAAGTAACACGATTGTATTCAGAATATTATTTAAGGTTGTTCAGGATACAGGGGTATATAGCGCATTGTTTTCAAGAGGCTAAAAGTATTACTGTCTTACTTAAACCACATAAGGTCAGAAAACCACATATCATTTGGACTGAATAAAAATAAAATAAACTTAATGGAGCATATTGATTGACACGTTTCTCTATTGCGGGCATTTTTCACCAATGCCATTCAAAATTCTAAGATACATTTACAAGTATTACATTCCGGGTAAGCGTACTTTATAACATTTCAGTGTCCAGCCTAAATAGACCTCAGTTTTCTGACATTTTTAAAGCAGAAAAGCAGGCACAGGGGTCCACCAACACTTACTGAGGACTGACATTTGGAGAGCGTAAGCAGGAGAAATATATACTAGGTAGGATCTGCAAATATTGGTTCACGACAGTAGCATAAGTAAGTTAGCAAGTTAAATATTGCATTGGTATGCAGCCTTCCCTCTAAAGTGCAACACAACTTACCTCGCAGCTGCTGTTATATTTGTCAAGTAATTTTTAATCACTAGTGCACTGAGCCAAATGGACGCTTTTAAAACAGTGTTAAAAGATCCCCAATTTAAACAATTAGACGGATGCCACCCCCAATGATGCTGGCAATAGAAGCAAATCTACAGTGGATCATTGAATTTAATGTATGCATGCAGACATTTTCCTATGCCATACCATCTTTTTGCAGTTTCCAGTATGAGATTGTGGCTGGTTAATTCAACAGCAGTGCTAATCTCATGTTAGAAACAACAGTCTATGGCAACAAAATGCACGCACAGGCAAAACGAATGCTGCCAGAGCTGACCTAAACTTTAAAAGCTGTATCGTCAACAAGATTCAAAATGCAATGGACAATACGCTCGCATACAGAGGGGAGGAACATTAAAGGGAGCGTTTTACTGAAGTTTGTGGTGGACTGGAACTCTGAATTTAGCCTGCAATTAGTAAAACATGGCACGCACTCAAGCACCTAATGCATGCTCAGAAATAGATCGGCAGGGATTTTGGAAGGACGCATAAACAATGAAAAGAGCATCGTGTCGTGTAGGAAGACTAAACGTGCATGTTGGGGTTGGGGATCGCTGAGTAGATGGGAAGTAGCACAAACAGCTACTATGCACAAGCAGATAAAACATGTGTGCGTACTTCACTCTCTGCTCTCTCACACACAAACATACACACACAGACAACCATACAAACATTCAGACATGCAGCATTCACTCACACACAGACAGCAGCACACACAATGAGAATGAATCACATTTACGTTGGTGAATTTCCGTTTAAAACTCATTAAGCAGCGAAAGCGCTGCTTAGGAAGTGTAAACAGTGGCTGAATGGATATGACTAACCATTGGATCTACATGCTGACACTATCACACATGCAACCACAGCACGGTAGATGAGACCAAAACATCGGGTGGCATATTACATGAGAACAAAAACAACAGTACTATTTAACAGCAGAAATTGGGGGTATAATGTTATATACAGGATCACAAACTGAACAAAACTTACTTAACAATAGCAGCTACTAATTTCTGTGTCCAGAGATGTTGCCTGCAGCTTCACAGAAGGGAGTATTCCAATGCAGTTTTTCGTCCGGAAGGAAACAGTGGTAGTAAAAAGAGTTCCACAAGCAGTTATGTAGCACTTCATGGTACCCGAGAATGGGCTGGCCTAGAACTTGTCTATGTCACAGTGTGGGAGGATCTGCAGGAGCGGGAACTACTCATATGACTGTGTCGAAGGTACGTCAGGAAGGGGGAGACAATTTGCATCTGAAAGGATGCGATACTAAACAACGGGGGATGGGCTTTCCTGCCCTATGCTTCGAAAATGTAGAAATGACAAATCTGTTTCTGCCTTCTCGTAAGTGCAGGTGGCTGGGATGAGTGTACAAGGATGGAGCACGTCTCGCGGTTGAGCTAAACTGTGTTTAAGCCCGGAGTTTTCCTTTAAGTTTGCATCAGAAAACAAAAACAAGGATCAAGGGTAAGACTAATGTGCCCTACCTGTTTGTTGGTATATGTTTTGCCTTCATGCCTGGCAACCATCAAGCTTCCTCCCTGGTGAACATGGCCATTTTCTTCCCCAAGACTGGAATTTCACCCAGATTTAAGATGAACTGACCACTGGAGCCGTCATTGAGGTAGCCTTGAAGTTGCCTTTTGCCTTCACCTGCAACCCAGCAATGAATTAATTTGTAACCACTGTAACTGTCTCCCTGAGAGGGTGGTCATGCCTATCCCCTTCATGGAGGAGTCTCACAATGCCTTGCCTGTACAAGTGCACACTTCTGCACACCTGTGCTGAAGGCTACCAAAAAGCAATTGCTTTGATGAGCCTAACACTTGGTCATGGGCCACTCATTTGCACCTCCAACCCTCTTCTGAAGGATTAGAGCATGGTTGATTTACTCCTCTCCCCATTATGTGTATGCTGATTTCTTCCTGCCAGTTCATCAAATGCTGAGGTACTTACCAGACTGCGGTCACCTGGACCATAGTTAGGTTTTTCCTTCTCGGCCTCTCTCTCTTTTTCTCCCTCGTATACATGTGCCACTACAGTTGACACCAACCTGCATTTTACTCTGTAGTCCTTTAGTTGAAATTCCACTTAAAAACTTAATGCTTTTTGTGTTCTTATATGCAGATATTTCTTAGTTTGATTGTTATGGATAGATAAGGTGTAATGAACACACAGTTCTTGGCAAGTTTTCTCCTTAACATTGTCCACTTTGTAGAAATAAATGTGCGATAAGTAATGTTGCAGAGCTTAATTACTATTCAGAAAGCACTATGATGTATGTATCCTGCAAATACAGGTGGCCTTTGCTTTGAAAAGCATTTCTAGAACAAGCTGACAAGGCCAGAAGGAAGATATTGGTAACATTTTATAAAATGTGCTAGCATTTACATGTTTAGATACTTATTTGTGGTTCTGTAAAAAGTTAAATTACTGAGAATGTCTCTGGGTCATGCCTGATGTAGGAGGCAGATGCGAGGCAGTGATTGCAGGCTAAAATATATGTGTAGAGGGGACAGTTCAAGATGCTTGTATATAATTCCTTGTAATGTTTTTTTCTTGCTTAGAATGGTTAATCTTAATTTTTGTGCATGTCCTGCATACAAAAACCTGACTGTGCAACAATGTTAACAGTTTCATCTGCTGTAATTTCAGGGTGTGCAGAATCCAGAAAAGCTTTATAAACAGGGTCAAGTTTTGGCTGCAACTGTGATTGGTCCTGACTTAACAGATACCAAGCTGACTATCTCACTCACAGGTATGGCTGCTGTACATTTCTTAGTATATTAGCTTCACAATTTGAAATGCTCTGCTTTCCTAGTTCAGGTTTTCTGTTTGAACATCACCAGGGCAGTCAAATATCATAGCAGGACAGTTTTCATTTGTGCTGTGTTTGGTAAGGGTTTAGGAATTGATTAGGGACACCCAAGTGGGGAAAGAGAGAGTGGAAAAAGTGGAGTCCATTCTGATTTAATCCTTTCGGCAGAATATGTTCTTGCATGTAATTGTCTATGACTTTACTTTTTGCCACCAGTCTGAACATATCAGAAGTAGGAAGGATGGCAACATCATGGAATATTTCATTGATCCCATTGAGACCAAGTGAGAAGCTGATATCCATCCATCCAACCACAACCCCTTTTCCCATTGTTACACGTGGGGTCGGGTGTCACTTCAACTGTGACAATCATTTAGCCAAGGTTCACACCACTGGGTGACTAGCCTTGTTGCAGATGTTCTTCCATACCACTCAGTCATACTCTGTCACCTATCAACAGTATAGTGTGTCCAGTCCATGGAACACCTGGAGGAAACCCGTGCAAACACAAGGACATGCAGACTCCGCATAGAAAGCACTCCAGGTAAGAATCGAACCGAAGAACCTCTTGAGTGAGGTGACAATACAATTAGCTACTCCACTGTGCTGCCCATATAAAAAAAACTGATATATCTACAAGAAAAAAATAGAGGATATTCTTTGAATCATTAAGGGTTAAATGAGGAAAAAGGCATTTTATACTTGAAAAATAAGGAAAAAGAAAGCTTGTCTAGTTTACTATAGCTGTGTTAGCCATTTACAGATGGGTGAGGATTGTAGATGTAGTTGATTAAATCCCAAAATGGAAGTGCATTTTAACATAAGATAGTGGTTTAGATATATATTTGAGTCCTGATTTTATTGGAAGGTAGCATTATGTACTGTTTGTCTTGATTCAATCACTGTGAAGGTTTGCAGAAGCTAGCCTGATAAACACTTTACTTAGCTCTAGAGTCAGAACTTGGTTGTTTTCTTGTCACATTTCCTTCCTTAATCCTCACATTGGTAATGTAGATGTGACAAGAAAAGAAACAAGTTCAGTGACTATTAGAACTTTTACTACAGGCATTGAGAATCTTTGGCCAATGTAACATTTTCAAGCTGTGCTTTCCTGTTTACCATCATGAACCATGCAGTCCAGTTCTTTGCAATTATTTTCAGTTCTTTTCACTTAGTTGCATTGCACATGCATAATTTGAGTGAATGAGTTCCCCAGGCTCCCTTCTAGAAGTCTTCTGTTGTTTGAATGTTTTCTGATTGTATGTGGTCTTATCTTTTGCCTTTGCATGCTTAGTCATGGTGCGTTTTGCTCTTTTATGTCTTCTTTTTTTTGAGAGAAATTCCCTCCTCCTTCATATTCCCTGAATGATGCTGTAGCAGTCCTGTCCTTTCTGCTTATATATGCACATTAGATGCCAGTGCTGCTGAACTTGCAGACATCTCAACTAACTGCCCCTATTCTGGTAATGTTCCTTTTTTCAGGCCTGATTTATCCCTGCACATGATGATCCCATTTTTTGAGATGTCCCCATTCTCAAGCAGGATTTACCCCTTAACACAATTTTCTGAATCTCACTTGTCGCACATGATTTTTGAAGCTGTCTGGCATACAGATAACACTACATAACCAACGGTGGTGCCAATAATTTAAAGAAGACGTGCATCTCAATCTCCTTTTTTCAGAAGCAGTAATAAATGATCTTGTGTGGTAGAATTTTGCAGTACATTTCATTAAAGTCTACAGATTTTCCACTGCCTCTTTGATAATGCTTTTATATTTTTTCATTAGTGTCGTCACTCTGGTTTTTAAACCTATTTCAGTGTAGTATCCCACATTCCTACTGGAAGCAGGAAGAGTTGTGTTATTTGGTATTCTAATTTTTTTGCTAATTAGGCACCCAGATTTTTGGCTGGATATAACTACTCAATGAACTTTTTTCCTATTTGCAATGTTTTCACGCTGAGAGGTATGTCTTGGTTATCAGATCGCCGTGAGGGAGACTGAGTTTGGTTGAATTACCAGACATTCAGATAAGCAATATCCCTTGTGGATGGTGTCTTTGTAGTACTTTTCTTTCTTTCCTTTAACTAGAATGGCAGATTTAATCTAGTCAGAGGCCTGTTTTCAGCAGGGATCTGGTGATGGCAGTTAGCAAGGAGCAATACAGTTGAAAAGCAATTACTGTCAAATGCATGTCTTAATTTTAATTTTACTTTATTTGAAATAATTAGTTGGTGTTGCAAAGACTGGTGTTCACTGCATTGGAACAGTAAAGTAAGCCTCTAAAGACTTACGATAAACATTAATGAATTGTTTCAGCAGTGTGCCACCTTTAACTGTACTTGATAGAAATATTAAAGCTCAGTGCTTCACTTTTCTGCTTCTTCACACTGCAGCCGTAAAAGAAAGAAAAGAAAAATTGTTTGGAATGTTTTGGCAACAGCTAAGGAATTCAATACATTTCACTTTTTTGTTTGGTGTCTTCCACTGTTTACCAGTTGTGTACGTTTTTGTTAGCAGCATTACAAAGATAGTCTTTCTTATAATGCAAAACATAAGACACCTGCTGTTTTTATAGTATTGGATGTTTGGGAACTGGGTGCTAATTTATTTATTTGCATTCGTTTACCAGGGTAATGCACTGGACCGTAATGAGCCCATTTTCATTTGAGACCTGGGGAGAAAAGCTCCATGAAAAGCAAGTACACATGGTATATACATAGAATAAAGACAGTGCAATGTGTATAATTCAAGAGTATATACAGCAAAGGTAACATATTTAACAATTGGATATAATACAGGTAAAATAATAAATTGATTAAAAATAAATGGCTATGTCATAGCGGTTTGTGACTGTAGGAGCAGTAAGACTTGCACCTGATATTAGATAGTAAATGTTAAACGTCAATATTAGTAATCCGCAGAGGATGATGGGCTTTGAGAGGGGGAGACAAGGTACAGGTGCAATTCCAGATAGAAGATAGGTAGGTAGTCTCTTAGGTTTTGAAAGCGGCAGGATTCTGAGTAGTCCTGATAGTTAATTATTTAATTAGAGGCTGGTGTTCAAGTCATTTCTTGTGTTGTTCACACACTTATTTTAATATTTCTCTATTTTATACAGCTAGGTACCTTGCAATATTATTATAAGTAAAATAAAGTTAAAATGCACATAGCAAGACAAGATTAATTTAACATTCAGTTTTAATGGCGGCAGAAGCACAGTTCTTTTAATCCCAAGATTAGGACTTTTGGGCTTTGGATTAAATGGGTTTTGCTGTTTGTCTTCAGGTAAAGGAATAACATTTTTATATTGTAGACTGAACATTTTTGTATAGGTATTCATGAACGTTTGACTTGTATGAAGGGTGGCAACTTAAGTAATTCATTAGTTACACACTATTTAAATTTGAAAGTTTTTTTAGATTTTAAGTTATGTAAAATAAATAAATAAATAAAAATAACTGCTCAAGGGAAAATGATTATGGTAAGTGAGATTATATGACACTTTATTTGAAGCAACTAGAGGTCATAGTCTCAGCAATTCAAAAGTTCAAATTCTGAAGATTTTTGTGCAGTGACAGTAGGTGGGATCTATTTTTAATGCTTTTAATTTAAATGCTATCTAATTATACGCAAGTGGTTGATGGTATTTTATCCTAATGCACTTTAAAATGCAGTGTTTAATTGTTGAATTCTCAGCAAAGTACTTGTTTACCAGCTAATGTCAGCATTGTGCCTGATAGTCAGTTGGGTCTTCAATTATATTTGAGATGAACCACTTGTAAAGCAATCTCATAAATAGCAGGTAGTTTGCTTTGTACTTACTGATGTCAGTGTCCTGGTGTAGGGTGCAGTTGCTGCATGGGCAGATCATGACTTTGGCATTAGAAGACCTCTATAGTTGCACTGTAGTTCACTCCCAAATGTTGAGGGGGTGTGGGGTAGTGGTGTATAATATTTTATCAATGTTCATGTTGAGTTGCTCATCTGCATAGTTTGTAGATACCCGGAACAGGTTTGATATACAGTAGCATATCCTTTCTACAGCTCTGCTGTGCTTTTGTCTGTGAACTGTGTATGTGATTTCCACTCTTTTTCTGCTTATTAGCCTTTTGCATTGTGTATGTGGCTATAAGGATTCACTGAATTCTCCCATCTCTCTCATTTTTGTTGAAAAATGACCAGCTTATTTTTCCAAAGATTTCTAAATATTCAGACCACAACCTGACTAATTTTAGAGTGTTTTTTGTAAGTGTGTTTTGTTATCATAGTTTTGCCATTATTTTGATAAACCTACACTTGAAATGATTCTTGGCACTGGTTGTATTGTTAGATCCTTTTGATTTTTCTTGCCATGCAGAATGTGGGTTCTGTTTGCTTTTAAGACCTTGTGATCCACCTGCTCAAACCACTCTTTAAAATAGTTGGGTGAGGGGGCTAATTGGGATTACCAAATCTGCTTTGGGGTCTCTTATAGGCTGTGTATCTTGCAGCTGTCTAGTCCATTTTCCATGGAATCAACTACCTGGCACAATTTGGACATTTGATTCTTAGGCTGTTTTCAGGAGGTACTTAAACACCGTCTTTATATTACAACTTAACTCAATTTTATTAAAGATTTATTTAACTTTTAATCAATTACTTAAAGTATATTTTTTCTAACTTGTGCCATTTTCTGCAAGGCTTAAGGGCTTAAATGTTAAAATAAAGCTAGTGAAACGCACTTGTTGAAACAGACAAAAGTTTTGTAAGACCAGTTTGATACCATTGTCATATGATACTTGAGTGGGGTTTCTCCATAGCTTATAAATAATGGATATACAAGATATTTCATGAAAGAGGATAGGGTTGCCCTGGCTTTGCTTCACTTGTAACTTGATTTAATAAGGGCAGTAATTGCTCTGGAAAGTGTTGAATTATTTGGACCGGTATTCAAGTATTCTGAGCTCAAAGTACATTTCTCACATAGTTTGCATTATCGTTAGACATGTTATCTTTCCACCTAACCCTTCAACAACGACATTTGTGCTGTAATGGAGACCTGGTTTAAAGCAGCAGAAAGCACCCCTGTGCTACCAGGCTATAACTCGTTCCACACCTTTTAGCCCCAGAACATGGACAGAAGCACCAAAGGTGGTGGTGTCTCCATATCTGTAAAGGATAAACACACCTCCAGACTAGTAGCCCAGCATAACACAATATTCCAGGTACAAGTAACATTGGGTAAGACAGCGATTCAGGTCATAGCCTGTTATAGGTCCCCAACCATGTTTCAAGACTCTCACTCCACATTCCTAAGCACCCTGGAAACTGTTAAGATCCAACCCAATACTCTCATACTAGGTGACTTTAACTACCACTCCATCAGCTGGGAAAGCTACTCATGCAGCAGTGCACTGGCCCAACACTTCTTGGAATTCATCAGTTCCAATACCCTGGACCAGCTCATTCTTATCCCCACTAGAGGAAGCAACATCTTTGACCTGGTTATTACTAACATGGCAGCCGTTGCTCTACAACAATAGTCACTTCCTCCCTGGTTAGATCTGACCACAAACTAATCACCATGGAATTCCACATCTCACCCACACCCCCCGCAAAGGTATCCACCTTGAAAAACTTCTCCAAAGCTGACATTGAACTCCTAAAAACAGAGGTGGCTAACTTCATGGCACCCATGCCAATGGAAAATAGATGCATGACTGCCGAATCATACACCAGTGCACAGTATGAACACATACATAAATGCATGGAACTAGCCATACCCAACAGAACCAAGATGCTCCCCTGCCATTAACTGTTGCAGAAAAAGGTGAAGTCCCAAGACTGGAAAAATTCCCTTATTAGCCTCAACAAAAAGTTGAGATCCCTCATCAAAAACTCCAAAGCCAGCTATGAAGGCAGCATTGCGGCAGATACTAAACACAACCACAAAGCCTTCTATAGTTGTATCTGGAATCTCCACGGCAATATCCAGATTTGCTCTGAGTTACTGCACAATGGTACCTCCTATACTGAGCCAACAGATATTGCCAACATACTTGCTGACAGATTCAGTGCCAACTTTACCCCCCCCCCCCAAAAGGGCCAATCTCAATACCGGAAGAATGCCAGGTACCCAACATTACTGCAGTACAGGTTAAAGCACAGGTAAGGCAGTTCATAAAGCCTACGTCGATCTGGCCAAGTCCTTTGATACCATTCCTCACTCGGGGAATTATAGATAAACTTCGCAAACTAGGCATGAAATCCCTATATCATTAGGTGGGTTGCAAATTGGCTCACAGAACCCACAGTGTGAAAGTAGCAGACTCCAAGTCAGACTGCCGACAAGTCACGAGTTGAGTCCCACAGGGATCAGTCCTGGGTCCTCACCTGTTTGGCATCTACTTGTCAGAAGTCCAGGCCAACACGGAGGGACTCTGGCTGACCAGATTCACAGACAACTGCAAGCTGGGAGCCATTATAAAATCCCCAAGTGATGCAGACATCCTACAGAAAGGCCTCACTGAGACCAATGACTGGTGTCGAAACCATGGCCTTAAGCTTAATTCCAAAAAATGCATCATCATCCCCTTTGGGAAAAACTCAGTTCCCACTAATTACCACATAGATGGGAGCCCACTAAGCATTGAAAGCGTTATAAGAGATCTGGGGACACAGGTTGACAGCAACCTCTTCTTCGACCACCACATTGCTACTGTGGTCAGAAAGTCCTATGTGGCACATCTCATTACCAAGGGTTTTGCATCCAAAAAGAAAGAGGTCATCATTTCTTTCTCCTCTTCCCTCAGACCAATCCTAGAGTATAATGCCCCATTTGGCATGTACCTCACTAGACACCTGCAACAGATGGAGAGGACACAAGTACCTCATAAAGAGGATCCTAGGCCTTAAACGCATGTCCTACATGGACAGACTCAAAAAAAAAAAAAAAAAAAAAAACTCCAGCTATTCTCTCTCATATCGTCTACTAAGAGGCGATCTCTGCTTGACTTCAAAGCCATATCTGATCCAGCTCTGTTAGAAATGCTACATCTAAAGAAATCCCAATCGCCTCCGCACTGCATGCTCCGGAGACCTCAACCGCATTCCCACAATCAGTAGAACATGCTGGAGGGACAGGCTTATAAACCAGACACAGCCCATGCTCTGGAATAGACTTCCCATACATGTCAAGTAGAGCACCTCACTGGCCCTCTTCAAGCAAAACCTTGATGAGTGGATGGAAAATAGAAAGTTCACCCTGGGGATCACTCCAGTGGCTCTACTTGATAGAGGCACTGGGAACTAACGTTGAGTGGCACAATGGCAAGGCACTTCTATGGGCTAGGCATGTAAAGGCCCCAGGGCCATTAGCCTAGTACACACCTATCAACCTATGAACAATGGATTTTAGTAGAATGAGCCTTGTGGGTTTTTTACTTTTTGCTCTTGAGGCCTGCCAGTCCTCAGTCCCTCCTCTGCCAGTGACCCATTATAGGTTCATAAGTGAATACAGGGCTGACTGCCCTGGAGGGCCATTTTAAGCCTAGCCAATAACTCAAGGTTATGATCAAAACCCTCTGCCTTGTGTCTGTAAGGTGAAAATCCTAACCATTATGCCAAACCCACCTAGAATCAACCCTGTACCTTGTGTCTGTGAGGTAAACACCTTGACCATTATACCAACCCCATCACTGAGGGCAAGAATCTGCCATGACAAGATGGCATTAAACAAACCATCAGAGGTAGCTTGAGGATATTCCTCTGCCGTTGTGCATGCCCCTTAAAGTGGGACATGCAAGGGGTGTCAGCAATGAACCATTCCTCACTTCTGCAAGAGTTTGACATCAGTACTACTCTTTCTACAAAACAGCAGCACCACACTGTTTCTTTGGTCTCCACTAGGGAAGTCAACCTGTACATATATGCTTCAAGCATGAGCTTCATACTCCTAAGATAGACATGCCCATCCTCCCTGCCTACGTTATCAAATGCCCAAGCTGCTATTTGATCTCTCGTCACTTGACCCTTAGTCAGGGCTTTTATTTCTCTACACCACCAGTGCAGGCACAGATGGATACTATTGCTGTACTTCGACAAATTTAACACACATTTTTTTTCACACACAGATATGTAGATGCATGTATATGTATGTGTGTGTGTGTATATGTATATGTGTGTATATATATATATATATATATATATATATATATATATATATATGTGTGTGTGTGTGTACATGCTTCATGAAGGCTGCAGTGTGAGTGCAACTCTGCACAGCCATTTGCACCCCCACCCCACCCCACCATACTTCATCCATCTTTATACAGTAAGTGCCAGTGTTGCAGTCAGTTGCATTGCCTCCCTCCCCCATGGTTGTGGGGAGTCCCGAAGACCTTTTTCTGCTTACATCTTAGGCCACCACATTCCTCAGAAGTGTTTCCACAGGCCTAGTTGAAACTGTATGCACAGTGCAAGGCAGATTATGTTCCACAAAATAACAAGGAAAAATGGTCTGCAGTTTACCTGTGCAGGGTAGTGAACAGTTGGTATTGCCATGTCAAAGCAACCTGTCATTACAAGTACTGCTCTTGCAACAGTAGCTGTCTGTCAGCAGACTTAACAGGAAGTTGGAACTGACTGATAAGTGATTGTTAAGAAGTTGAGGTTTTCTTTCTATAATATCAGCTTGAGGCACTCCATAGAATGATTTCTGTACTTTGCAGTACAATTTGCAGAAATCAAATGTTTTTGGCAATTGGACAAGAAGGCATGAAAGACACATGCATTTTTCCGAATCACAGTATTATAATGTGACCTAGTCTGTTTTTATTGATGGCCCTGTACAGTTCTTTTAAAGTCTTGCACTGCTGCTAAACTATCCTAAGTTTTCAGCTGAAGCCATCTTTTGTCTGATAATATATTATATTGAAGTCTTGTCTTGTTTTATTTATAGCTATTTTTGGCTGCAAGTATTTCAGAGCCTTATATTTATTCCTTAACACCCTGTTTCTAGGTTTTAGTTTTTTTTGCTTATTTTACATTTCTAACAAATTGCAGTTTGATAATTTATTATTGTAGTTCTATCTTACTTTAGCCCTTATTTGCTTTTTTCTTTAACCAGAGATCTGATATTGTCCTTTAAATTCCTCCTCATTGATGGGTCTCGCATCCGATATTGCCACTTTCCAAGACTTGAAGATCCTAGTCTTGAGCTCCTCCCTCTACTCATAATGCACCATACCTTCCTGACATCCCCAGATCTTGTTTGTCACAAGTTGCATCCAGACATGGTTCCAATCTCGAGCTTGTAGCAATAGTACAGTTATTCAAAATTTTTTTGTGTGTAACGAAAGATCCGTTACCTCCATGGGATATGACGGTACTGCAAGGTCTTAACCAGAAGCCTTTTGAACTTGGCTGATTCTTGTGACATGAAATTTCTCTTGGAAAGCAACCCTTTCAGTAGCTATTGCTTCTGCTAAGAGAATATTGAAGCTTAAACCTTTGTCAGCCAGATCTTCTTACATCATTTTTCATAAAGATAGGCTATCCTTAAGAACAAATTAGTCTTTCATGAGTAAGGTGGCCATGGAATCTAACATTAACCAATCCATTTAATTACCAGTTTTCTTCCCCAACTTCTCAAACAGAGGAGAATATATTTTGCATCTCTTAGACATTCACAGGCGTTTCTACCTCCACAGACAGAGGCATATAAAATCCAATTAACTGTTTCAGTTTCTCATCAAACCGGTTAGGTCAGACAGTTTCAAAAATCACTTTAGCTAAATGGATAGCAGACTGTATTCCTTTCATTTACTCTCAGAAAGGTATACATTTGCCTTGACCTTCCAAGGCTCATTCCACCAGAGCTATGGCTACTTCAATTGCTTTCTGTTCCAGAGCCTCAGTTGAAGAAATTTGTGCTGCAGCCACTTTCTTAGACTCGTATCTTTGTTTCACATTATAAATTGGATATTATTTCGATGAAGTCAGGGTAAGCAGCAGGCTCAGATGAGGTCACAGCAGATATGATAATGGGTGAGATAGGGGAGAAATAGCTCCTGAGGGTACTGATAGCAGTGTGGAGAGAAAGGCGTATCCCAGATGACTGGAGAATAAGCATACTCATGCCAGTGTACACGAACAAAGGGGACATCCACTACTACGGGCAGTACAGAGACATCAAACTCCTATCACATTCAATGAAAGTTCTGGAGAAGGGCGATTGATAAATGGATACATAGAGTAGTAGAATGTAAGATGGGAGATGAGCAGTTTGGATTCAGATTAGGATGCAGCACAACTGACCCAATGTTTGCACTGAGACAGATACTTGAGAAGAAGCTAGAGATGAGGAGAGAGTCCAACTGGGCATTCCTAGACTTGGAGAAAGCATATGACAAGGTCCCAAGAAAGCTGATCTGGGCAATACTGTGGTGGTTTAAAGTCCCAGAAACATTGGTAGAATTAGTGCAGGCTATGTACTAGGACCCAGTAATTCAAGTATGGACAGTGTTCGGCCTCACAGAGGGGTTCCCAGTGGGGGTACATCAGGGTTCAGCTCTGAGCCCACTGCTGTTCATACTGGTGATGGACCACATTAGCAAACAGATTGGAGGGGACGGAGCAACAAAGTTGCTGTATGCAGACGATGTGGCAGTACAGGCAGACTCTGAGCTGGAACTTAAGCAAAGGATAGGGGAATGGAATGCAAATCAGAGGGCACATGGGATGAAACTAAGCACAGATAAGATGGTGGTAATGGCAGCAAATTGGGGAAATCAGAAGAAGCTGAGAACAGAGGTAGAAGGGAAGATAGTGGAACAGGTAAACGGCTTCAAGTATCTGGGAGGAATAGTTGAGAAGGGTAGCCTGAATGAAGAGGTCAAGGCTAGAATCAGAAGGGCTGCAGCCAACTGGCATAGAGTATCAGGTGTAGTCTATGACAGAAGAATGCCAAAGAAGCTGAAAAGTAAGGTGTACAAGACAGTGGTGTGACCAATACTACTGTATGGTACAAAAACCTGGGCAGTAAAGGCAGAACAGTTGAAGCTAGAGTTGATGGAAATGAAGTGCCTGAGAAATATGATAGTATGCACACTGTGGGACAGTTGAAGAAATGAGGACATAAGAGCAGAAGCCAGAGTAGTTCCAATTGCAGAAAAGATCAGAGAACAGATTATGGTGGTTTTGGCACATGTGTAGAAAAGCAGATGACAATCTGGTGAGGAAGATTTGGGACAGACAGGAAGAAGGTAAGAGGAAGCGAAGAAGTCTAGCAAAGAGGTGGATGAATTGTGTGAAAGAAGATCTGCGACAGTCAGACATGAGTGTTGAAGAAGGCAGGAGTGTGACAATGAATTGAGAGAGCTGGCAACCGTTAACACAATACCCCAACCCCATGTAGAAACATGGGAAAAAGGGGGCTGATGATGATGATTTCGAGAAGGGCATCCTTTCCCTTGACCATGCTTTGGCATTTCCTTCCTTGAGGACCACCCAGGTATCATGTAGATAGGGACGCTGAACCATCGGTTAGGAAAAATGAAAAGGACAATATCAGATTTAGAAGTTATATACTTACCATAACTAGGTGTCTGGGTTGTCAATTTTCATTCATCCTCACAGCCCTCCCAGCCATCCACTGCTGTTGCCTTTGAGAAGTGCTTAGAAGAAATTCAGAACCCATGAGTTCTAGGTTTGAGCCTCAGATATTTTCCTTCTCTGTAGTATTGCTATAATCCTTTAAGTTATAGGGCAGCAAACTTGGTCTGGGGAGTTGGGGAAGTTATGGTGCATTGTGGGTAGGAGGAGCTCAAAACTCTGATCCTAAAGTCTTAGAAAGCAGCTGAGTCAGATCTAATATCGGATCAAAGACCCATCAGTGAGGAAGAATGAAAATAGACAACACAGATACCTATTTTGGTAAGTACATAACCTCTTATTAAACTTTTTATATGGACTTTTTTCAGGTTCAGCCTGGGTTGCCAACAGAGCAAGCAAGCAGACAAAGGTTCATTGGTATTTCCTAGGCTATTGATTCATGAGGATCTTTAGAAGCTTAGCTGTACATTTCCATGATGTTTTTTGCCCTTAAATTTTAAGTACAAATAACAGAGATGAGCAGAACATTTACAGGTTGCCTCTATCCTTGAGAGGGAAGGGTGCCAAACCAGGGGGTAAATTTGCTGTTACCCATTTTTTCATCTAGATATTTTGAACAGTGTAAGAGAAGTGCTTTGCATTATGTGGAGAGGGAGATGATTTCAAAGAGCTGGTGCTCTCTTTGATGCATATCTATCCTCCAGCATGATTTTATGTTCCATAAGAGATTGACATGTCTTGAGCAGGTGTTTATGGTTCAGTTGAATTTGTGAACATGCAGTAGGTCTGCCAGGATAGTGTCTGAGGCTCTGTATGTGAGGCAGAGATTGCCCCCTCAGTAGCTTTATGACACCGAGAAGAGGGACAGGACTATGACATGGTAGTTATTATGATTTAGGCCCTTGATTTTCTTAGTAAGAAGGCTGTTTGTCTAGTCAGGATAAAACAGATGAACATTTATGGGTTCAGTTCAAGCAGCTTTATTACACACAAACACATCAGGAATGAGGCTTTGTAACTTAAACTTAAGTATACCGATAAACTGCCTGACTTACTACACTTATGCATGTTAACTCTGGCTGTTCTGTCAAAATGGCAGTGCTGTCTGCACGTGCTCCCTATTTATATGCTTGTGCTTACATCTGGAAATGCTTCTTAAAGGTACATGCAGATGCTCTGTTCTACATCCTCTCTCTTTGAAAAATAGATCATATACTAAATGATAGTATTCAATGACATGCAGTTACACAGAAATGATCTTTTGACATGTAATTATACAGAACTAATTCTTTGACATGCAATCATGCAAAATTAGACACACACAAAAGAATCTTGTCCAGGTTGCTGTGTATTCTACTTTAGGTCTAGAAATACGACCTGATCATGTAACAAAAGTCAGAATTGGATCTAGCAATGGGGACCGTATTCAAAGAATGTTCAACTTGGGGGACATCTGGGACAACATCAGGAATGGGAATGAATGCTGAAACATGTTCTTCGGTATGAACATTGTCAGGGTTGCTCTGTATCTCCGGTATGATACTGCAGTATCGTTTTTGATACAGGAAGAAGATGCCTGCGGTTTTTCCTGTATTCTTTGCCCTCAAATTCTACTAAGTAGGATCGCTGCTCTGCACATATACCTCTTACTTGACCAGTTTGATTAGAACCTTTTGCCATTTGCATCCTCACTGTTTCTCCTTCTTTTAACGGATGAAGAAATCTCGTTTTATCATAGCTGGACTTCTGAAAAGAAAGCTTCTTAAAAAGTTGGGCTTTGATTGCTTTGTTTGTATTTAGCATTAGGCACCAACAAACTAGCACTGATAGGCAAGGTTAATGTTCTTCGTGTTTCACTGTTGCAGTCATCACACTTGGGTTGATCTGCCTGTTGGTAGTCCTCAGTTGACCCGAATACCAGAGACTTAATATTTCTGCGTCGGATGCTGTCGCTCCAGGACTAACGTCAGGTTGTCTGGGGTATAAAAACAGGCAGCCGACGCCATTACATCAGTCTTTCTCGCTGAGGAGCCCGAAGCATAAGCAGTTCGCAATTGCCGGTTGGCAGCTACCTGAATTTTCGCTTACGAATTGAATAATCCTGAAGTCTTCTAAAGCCAAGTACCCCGTTGGGGATCCTTTTTTCTTGTTTTAACCAATGTCAGAAAAAGTTAACAGTTGTCTTGCTTGTGGAAAGCAAATACCTCACAGAAATTTTCATTCTTACTGCATCACCTGTTTAGGCCCAGACCACAACGTACCTTGCTGTCAGTTTTGTGCCATGTTTAACACCCGAACCATTCATAGTCGGGCTCTCTTTGTCGCTACATTCTTTCACGCCCGATCTCCGTATTCTGAAATGGCTTTGGTAAGCCAGCCGACTACGGATATTCTGAAAAAATGTAAAGATAAAGACAGAGACAGACTGCATAGGTCCAAAGCTGCCGATGATGCTTCTGTTAAGCTAGTCGCCAGTCCGCCGGTACTCAGTGAGGTGCTTTCGCAGCCCATGATGCCTGCTTCAGTGGATTTGCAGGCCTCTACCTAGACCCATTCAGAGTCTGGTATGCCATGAGACTCTTCTTTGACTATGGAACCTGCGGATGTCTCTACCTTGGATGGGTCCGGAGCCGCTGTGCAGGCTTCTGAGGCAGTTCTTCGCTCAACCGATGTTCGACTCAAACCGACTACTTTTTTAACCAAAACTACCAAGTTTCTTAGGCCCAGAGTACGCACTACACCTAGAAAAATGATGATCAAAGTGCATGCACCTACTCCCATGCCACAAAAACAAATCATTAGAATGGCAGAAGACCTTATTACGCTGATTAGGGGAAGTCAGCCTTCCTCTGCTAAGAGAAAGAGACCAGTCCCAAACAGTTTCTACAGACTTTCTGATTATGAAGACGTGCCCTTATCTGCTTAGGAGGATTCAGATGCAGAGGAATCCATTTCCTCTGCCTCCCCTCCAGAGGATTTTTCTTTTGGTGAAACCTTGCATACCTTAAGAGAGCATTTCCACTGGGAATGCCAAGACTATCCACAGTCCAAAAGAGTCTCAGAAAATTCCTAGAGTTGCCTCAGCACAGGCCTTTAGCAATGCCCCCTGTCCTGGATGTTGATGTTTTTATGGAATCCAGTCTTACTCCTGACACTTGACCTCCTGCCCCTAGGAAACCAGACTGGTACTACAGAGTACCTGACACTCACAAATTTCTTTTCAAGAATCCTGCTTCTGACCCAGAGATCATTTTCCAGGGGCCTAAAGGTATCAAGGCTACTACAGCCTTCGGACAAGGATTCCAGAGCTTTGGACAGATGGGGTAATAAGGTATATACCTCTGCAACTCTTGCTGCAGCATATTATGGAACTTATTAAACAAAAAGTGGCAACATTTACAGACTTTGCAGAAAATAAAGAATTGCAGGAGCTTATGCACTCTGCAAGCCAAGTCAGTAAGCATACTTTGCAGTGTGGCTTTGACACCCTAGAAGCATCTTGCCGGGCAGTAGTCACTCGATCTGTGCTGAGAAGACATGCTTGGCTCAAGGAGCAGACCTTGCCCAGACCATGTCAAATCAAAGTTACTAGATGCTCCTTTGAACAAGGACAGTTTGTTTAGCACCAAAGGAGAAGAGATTTTTGGAAAAGATGGAAGAAAAAGCTAAGTCTATGCAGATTGTTAAAAAATTTTTACAAGTGCAACCCCCTAGATTCAGTAGGCATTGCCCTTCCAAATACTGGTCCTTTCCAGCCCCTCCAGGCCTTCTCAAACCAGAACCAGGGGGAACAGACCACCCAGACTACAGTCTGAGTATGCAGAGATCTAAGCAATGGAGTGCCCCCACCCCTAAAGTAGGGAGTGGTAAGCCACCTCGTTATGGAAAAAACTCAAAATGACTTCTTTACTCCACTCCCCAGCCCTACCCAATTGCTTCTGCCCCTAGGAGGAAAACTTATCCTTCATGCAAAAAATTGGATGTCCATCACACAGGATCGGTGGGTCCTCAGCATTGTATCCCAGGGGTACAAATTTTATTTCCATTCACTCTCAACCCCAAGCAGGATTCCAGACCTTCCTCCAAACCAGTGGGCAGAGGCTCAAAGCCAAGTAGCTTCCCTGCTCAATATCTTTTCAGCCGGTTCCAGTAGAACAGAGTGGTCAAGGATTCTACTCCAGACTCTTCCTGGTACCCAAGAAAGATGGCTCTTGGCACCCAATCCTGGATCTTTCAATTCTCAACACCTTCCTGGTGGTACCAAAATTCAAAATGCTTACCCTGCAACAGCTTCTTCCTATGCAAGACAAGGATGCCTGGTTAGTCACCCTAGACTTAAAAGAAGCCTATCTGCGCATCCACATAAGGGAGTCATACAGGAAGTATCTACGTTTCAGGGCAGGATCTATGCATTATCAGTTCTCTGCACTTATTTTATGCTTATCTACTGCGGCAGAGTTTTCACAAAATGCCTGGCTCCAGCCATTGCATACTGCAGGCAGAGAAATATCCAAATTTTCCCGTACTTGGACGACTACCTGTTTCAGGTGGACAGTCAGGAATTGCTGTTGCAGCACCTGACATTTGTGAAACACCTTCTCCCTTCCTTGGGGTACACCATCAAAGAAGAGAAATCAAAACTGGTACCCAGTCAAAACATTGTATTCCTGGGAGCAAGCTTGGACACAGAATCCCAGATGGCATTCCTCACTTCAGAAAAACAAGTCTGTCTGACAGCTTACTTCAAACAAATGGCCACCAGAACCCAGCTATCCGCAAGAAAAATACTGCAGACCCTAGGGTTCATAGTTTCATGTATACTGCTAATACCGTATGCAAGATTGCATATGAGGAAACTTCAATAATACTTAAGTCTTTGGTGCCAACATTCTCAGGACCTGGAAACAGTCATTCCTATTATACCCTCTCTAAGGACAGAGTTCCTTTGTTGGGCAGAAGCATGCTACCACAACAAGGGACTGCCCTTTTCCAAACCCCACACCACCCAGACCCTAACCACAGACATATCAGACTATGCCTGGGGGGCACACATGGACGACAAATGAATTCAGGGCCACTGGAGCCCAAATCAAATTAATCTGCACATCATCCTGCAAGGACAAACTTTGAAGCATCCCAGGAAAGAACTGCTGGTTTGTGGATGTCCTAGCATGTCATTGTAGACGGGTTGGCAATTTGCTGTTTGAGGTGACCAAATGCCCTCTGGTGTTCTAACCATGACCAGGCAATATTTTTGCATATCAGCTCTCTTAAAGGCACTGATAACTCACTAAAATCAGAGATAAGTTTGCCCAATTAGTTAACCATACCAAGAAAATGCTGTAGGGATTGGGCATTGTCCAGGAATGGCATCTCAAGAATGGCTGCTTGTTTAGAAGGGTCTAGTCATAAGCCTATACTAATAAATAAATGACCTACATAAGTAACTTCTGGTAGTCTGAATTTACATTTCAGAGGCTTAAGCTTCAAGTTCACTTCACACTCTCTCTCCAGAACTTTCCTGAGGTTTCTATCATGCTATGTTTCACCATTACCTCCAACAAGTAAATCCACTATTATAGCACACAGCATGAAAAAATTTGCTCCATTGCATGCTGATAGACTTCACTGGCAGAATTTATTCCAAAAGGCATCTCGAGGAATTTGCATCTACCAAATGGGGTACTGAATGTAATCAGTAGTGAAGATTTGCAATCAAGCATTACTTGCCAAAATGAACTGTTTGCCTCTAAAGACAGAAAAAAACAGTGGCATTTGTCATAAAGGTGGCAATCTCCTCGACTGTATGCAAAGGAAATGCATATTCTGATTTCATCTGAGTTTTTCTTATGAGCAGCTACCATGGAAGACACCCACTCGGTTGCTTCTGTGACTGGACAAATCACACACCTTGCTGCACCATTTTGTCTAACTGGACATCGACTTTGTCTTACATAGCTATTGGAACTTCAGACTACATAAATTGTAAGCTGTAACTGTTCCCAGCCGAATATCATGAAAACACTACTGAGCTTTTGGTTTGAATCTCTTCACCTCCATAAGCAACAAGCTTTGCACAATTGGCCAAATGAAGTTGCTCACCACCTCTCACTTTGGCAGATGTTTCTGCTGACATCACATTACACTTTCAACCATTGTCTAATTTGAGCTCTGTGAATTTACCATTGATTAGGACAGTACAAAATACTTAATTCTTTGCCAACAAACATTGATATCTGTGCAGTAACTGAAACCTGGTTCAAGGCTCCAGAGAGCACCCCTGCAATACCAAATATACTGCATTAGCCTTTTCACTAACCATTGATGCACCATCTATATAGAAATTAGGGTTGTGGCTTTCTGTATGATCAACTTTTTTTTTTTTTTTTGAGTGACCTTTCTTAACTGAATGAGGCTTGCTTGATTTACAAAACTTTTGAAGGTTGTTCCATTTTTTACACTTGTGGCATTGCTGACCAAATGCTAAGCACTTTTCTCTTTTAGACTCATGATTGGCTCCACAATTACGACCGTTAATAAGACCTGACTTGGGTTTTGCTGACTCGCCCTTATACTGTACTGAGCATGTCCGTTTTACTGAGCTAGTCTTGGAACTTGCTAGAAAGTTACAGGCTAGCTCCTTCTAGGAAGACCCGCAGGGGTTGCTGCAACTGTGTGCTTAGGCCCGTTTCTGCTTGCTATATGCTGCATGTTGTCTACGCTTGCTCTAGAAGGGTGTCAGAACTATGCTTTTATCACTTACAAGCATATTTGTGTGTCTTTCTGTGAGCTCATGGATTTGACAAATCTCTGTGGCTTTGCTTAGTATTAAATCACTGTCACAAAGCAAAATCTTTCTGCTAACACCACACACAAACCTGTCCTATAACTCATCTTTCAAGTCACCAAATATGCACATTTTAGCTTTGAGAAATAAGGCTGTTATATATGCTGCAAAAGTTTCACCTGGCTTTTGGTCACGTGTATAACATAAGTGCCTCTCTAATGTAACATTAGTCTAGGGATTGCACATTTCTCTAAATTTGTTTCAAGCGCTAAGGGTCCTCTGATTCAGCCAGTACCACAGTGTACCGGTTTGCCCCCTCTCCTGCATATACTTCTGGTGCATACACAAATGAATGCTCTGTCTCTGTCTCTCTCACTGGCCTCCAACCAAGCCAAGTTAAGCGAAATGAATGCCCTTTTATGTGCATCTTTGTCAGGAAAAAGCTGCCCGTTTGAAAATATTGTTTTTCTGCTCTGATACTTTCCAATTCTCTTCTATATTATGATCAAACACAAGTGGATTGGGTCTGCGAAATGCCTGTGCAATATCAACACAGTAGTGAAGGTTCTTGAAATTATGTACTAACATACACATGCATAAATATGCCAGAACTTGTAATAATGCCCAGTAGTACAACAGAATCTTTAAAACAACTGCACTTTGCCAAATAAGTCTGCTTAGCACACTGTACTTTGTGAAACAACTTTTTATCAGTGTAAGAAGTACTTTGAAATGACTGTACTTTGCAAATAAACTATACAATAGAAGAAGCTCAGAGTAAGAAACACTTCGAAATGAATGCACTTTGCAAATAAACTGTACACAGCACAGGAACCGTTCAAAATGGCTGTACTTTGCAAAATAACTCTGTACAGTGTAAGAAACACTTTGAAATGGCAGCACTGTGCGAATAAATGTACACAGCACAAGAAACTTTTTGAAATGGCTATACTTTGTGATTTGCAATATAATTGCACTTTGCACACAGCAAACTCTGAAATAATTGCACCATAATAAAGCACACACTCCACAAACACTGCACTCTCTGAGATAATTTAAACACTGGTTATGCTTTGAATGGTTTCAGACAATGCAAAGTAGTAGTTTGTGCCCAGGCATGGTATTTTACTAAAAAACATGCAGTAGCCTTGCTCTTTAAGCTTATTTTGCCCTTTTATTGTACTTGTTACACACTTTTAATCTCTAATCATGCTCATTATGCTTTTCTTGTGCCTGTTTTACTTTAAACAGGGTTGTTATACAAACCAAAGGTAATTCTGAGCCCCACATGAATATCTCTGCTAGTTTTATCAAATATCATAGTTTTGAACATTTTGTTTAATTAATATGTTTTGTGCCTTTCGTTTCTTTAATAATAGACTTTGTGTTACTCGTTTGATTAATAATCCGTTTTGTGCCTTGCAAATGCTCCATTTCATTTTCTTTGCAAAATAAGCAAAGGAGTAAAAAATGTGTATGCTTACAAACACACACACAGTGTTACTGTTAGAAATTTAAATAGTCATAAGTGTAATATTGTAGTTTAGCAGTTTTTTCTAATTACAGTATGCACAAACCTATACTAGTTGAGAGAATGACTTTCAGTGGAGTACAGTAAAACACAATAAGGAGAGAGAGAGAGGTCATGGCATATGAAAGACGTGAGACGAGTCTTGCTGCGAGAAGTTTTCATTGCTCAGTCCTATACTGGCAAGAGTGGAGCACATTGTAGGTAATGAATAGAGAGTTATGGTTTGAATTAAGCACTATGTAACACAGTTGTTAAGGATGCAATTACACTTGACATCTTTAATCAATTAATTTTTAAGTTTATGAATTTCTTATAGGAATTACTGGACTTTGGAAAAACCCAAACTGGGAACAATATCATAACTGAGAATGAACAGTCTACAACACAGAATTACTGTTTGAGGAACGCTTGATAAAAATTATTCTGTGGCTTGATGGCAGTATATTAAACCTCTTTGTGAAGCACAGACAGAAAAAAAAACAAATGGATGCTGTACTAATTAACAGCTAAGAGCAGCAGCTTCTTCAGATTTAGCCATCATGAGATATTTAAAAAAAAAAATGAAAAAGTAAAGTAGCTGTTGCAGCAGCAACTAAAGGGCCTTCTGCTCCCTTCACTACCTTTGGCTTGGAAAGCAGTGGTTACTGATTTGTGTGTTGCTCACTCTGTGTGTTTGTGTCACTCGCTCTGTGTGTGTGTTTGTGTGTGTGTGTCACTCGCTCTGTGTGTGTGTGTGTCACTCGCTCTGTGTGTGTGTGTGTCACTCGCTCTGTGTGTGTCACTCGCTCTGTGTGTGTGTGTGTCACTCGCTCTGTGTGTGTGTGTCACTCGCTCTGTGTGTGTGTCACGCTCGCTCTGTGTGTGTGTGTGTCACGCTCGCTCTGTGTGTGTGTGTGTCACGCTCGCTCTGTGTGTGTGTGTCACTCGCTCTGTGTGTGTGTGTCACTCGCTCTGTGTGTGTGTCACTCGCTCTGTGTGTGTGTCACTCGCTCTGTGTGTGTCACTCGCTCTGTGTGTGTGTCACTCGCTCTGTGTGTGTGTGTCACTCGCTCTGTGTGTGTGTGTCACTCGCTCTGTGTGTGTGTGTCACTCGCTCTGTGTGTGTGTGTGTCACTCGCTCTGTGTGTCACTCGCTCTGTGTGTCACTCGCTCTGTGTGTCACTCGCTCTGTGTGTCACTCGCTCTGTGTGTCGCTTGCTCTGTGTGTGTGTGTCGCTTGCTCTGTGTGTGTGTGTCGCTCGCTCTGTGTGTGTCGCTCGCTCTGTGTGTCTCTCTCGCTGTGTGTGTGTGTGTGTGTGTGTGTGTGTGTGTGTCGCTTGCTCTGTGTGTGTGTGTGTCGCTTGCTCTGTGTGTGTCGCTCACTCTGTATGTGTGTGTCGCTCGCTCTGTGATTGTGTATGTGTTGCTTGGTCTGTGTGTGTGTCGCTCGGTCAGTGTGCGCGTGTGTGTGTGTCGCTCGGTCTGTGCGTGCATGTGTCGCTCGGTCTGTGTGTGCATGTGTCGCTCGGTCTGTGCGTGCATGTGTCGCTCGGTCTGTGCGTGCATGTGTCGCTCGGTCTGTGCGTGCATGTGTCACTCGGTCTGTGCGTGCATGTGTCGCTCGGTCTGTGCGTGCATGTGTCGCTCGGTCTGTGCATGCGTGTCGGTCTGTGTGTGCGTGTCGCTCGTCTGTGTGTCTTTGTCGCTCGCTGTGTGTGTATCGCTCGCCATGTGTCACTCTGTGTGTGCGTGTCTCGCTCTGTGTGTCACTCGCTGTGTGTGTTGCTTGCTCTGTGTGTGTCACTCGCTCTGTGTGTGTTTGTTGCTTGCTCTGTGTGTTTGTTGCTTGCTCTGTGTGTGTGTCGCTCGCTCTGTGTGTGTCGCTCGCTCTGTGTGTGTCGCTCGCTCTGTGTGTGTCGCTCGCTCTGTGTGTGTCGCTCGCTCTGTGTGTGTGCGTGTGTCGCTCGGTCTGTGTGTGCGTGCGTCTGTCGCTCGGTCTGTGTGTGCGTGCGTGTGTCGCTCGGTCTGTGTGCGTGCGTGTGTCGCTCGGTCTGTGTGCGTGCGTGTGCGTCGCTCGGTCTCTGTGTGTGCGTGTGCGTCGCTCGGTCTGTGTGTGTGTGTGTGTGTGTGTGTGTGTGTGCATCGCTCCTCTGTGTCGCTCGCTGTGTGTGTGTGTGTGTCGCTTGCTGTGTGTGTGTCGCTTGCTGTGTGTGTGTCGCTTGCTGTGTGTGTGTCGCTTGCTGTGTGTGTGTCGCTTGCTGTGTGTGTGTCGCTTGCTGTGTGTGTGTCCCTCGCTGTGTGTATCCCTCGCTGTGCGTGTGTGTCGCTCGCTGTGCGTGTGTGTCGCTCGCTCTGTGTGTCGCTCGCTCTGTGTGTCGCTCGCTCTGTGTGTCGCTCGCTCTGTGTGTCACTCTGTGTGTGTTGCTTGCTCTGTGTGTGTGTGTCGCTCGCTCTGTGTCACTTGCTCTGTGTGTGTGCGTCGCTGTGTGTGTCTCGTTCGCTGTGTGTCGATTGCTGTGTGTGTGTTGATTGCTGTGTGTGTCACTCGCTCTGTGTGTGTGTCATTCGCTCTGTGTGTGTCGCTCGCTCTGTGTGTGTCGCTCGCTCTGTGTGTGTCGCTCGCTCTGTCAGTTGCTCGCTCTGTCTGTCGCTCGCTCTGTGTGTGTGTCGCTCGCTCTGTGTGTGTGTTGCTCTGTGTGTCACTTGCTCTGTGTGTGTGTGTGTCGCTTGCTCTGTGTGTGTGTGTGTGTGTGTGTGTGTGTGTCGCTTGCTCTGTGTGTGTGTGTGTCGCTTGCTCTGTGTGTGTGTGTGTGTCGCTTGCTCTGTGTGTGTGTGTGTCGCTTGCTCTGTGTGTGTGTGTGTGTGTGTGTGCGCGCGCATCGCTCACTCTGTGTGCTTGTCGCCATCTCTCCATATCTTTCTGTGTATATATTTGTGTCTGTAGATATTATTAAATAGAAAATATTTTGGATGTAAAATACTGTATTTCATCAAACAATTGTGTATCCTAAGCCAATTTTGAAATACTAGGAGGATGAACTATTTTACATCAGAATGATAAAAAAAGAAAAAAAGTACAGTAATGAAACATATGGAGCAATTTAATTGAGATTCAGTTGAAGTGCAGTAATACAGTACAGAGTGAATGTTACAGAAAATAAAGAACATTCTGGGAGTGAGGAGACCCTCTGCCTGTGATGTGTGAGGTCTCATAACACCCCTAGGTGTGATATCTTATTTCTCTAACACCACACTCTGTTGGATATTATTGCTTCTGAATATCAATGAGGGGAGGGACTGACAGTTTCCATGTTGTCATGGAGAAGCATGGTCTGTACTCCATAGAGTTCATAAGTTGGGAATAGAAGAGCAAGGGGGATCTCTGGTTTTATGAGGAGGTTTTCTCAGTTAGTCTGCCAACAAGAAGGCAAAGAAGCTTGAACTTAGAATCTTAGCGATAACAGAGGTTACTAGTGGTGGTGGTCTCTGATAGGAAGAGATTTTGCCATAAAGTTTGGAACAAATGATGTTGCCCTTTATGGAGAGAAGTTATAAATTTACAAGTGATGGCTGCTGTCCTTGTGCTACTTATGGAAGGAATCATTTTCCTCTTGCAAGTCCCCATACAGGTGGAGAGGAAGTGAGAATTTTCTTAGGCTAGAAGATAAATTTGATTACTTTGGCCTTAAGTAACCCAAATGTGATGTTGAAAGCTGAGAGTTTGGTTCAACCAGTCTCTCAGATATCTGTATTGAACTGTTTCAGTTGTTTTCTGGTTATTTCAGGGAGTGCTACAGCTTAAAGGGCTGTGTTTAGTTTAGGACAGGGTTCTCAAACTCAAATGAGCACAAGGGCCGCAAATAACACCAAGGATTTTTGGTGGACTGCAAGTTCGTCATCCACAAGCTATACTTTTTTGTTAATTAAAAAAACCTTACTTCAAACAAAAAGTTTTGTAACTTAACAGACCAATACTATTCTATTGTATTAGTTTTGAATATTGTAGTAAGTTCAACTAAGCTCTATGACAGTATTTTTTGTTCATGAAATATTATTGCCTTCATTTTGACTGCTTAGCTGACAATGTTTTGCAGAGACCAGGATGTCACCATTAGGCTTTGTCGCATGAAGCAGCCACTCGCATGGTAGCTGTCAAGTGTTCGTCAACTTAGAACCAAATCCTTTACGAAGGTGTACTAAACTTCAGTGGAAAGCTGGAAGAACAAGTACAAGCTGCCAAAGTTGTAAAAAACAGGTTTAATCCAAACGCTCAGAACAGAGAACACTCCAAAATAACAGCACCAGTTCACCAATAACCTAGGTTTCGTCCCAAGGAAATGACTTGACAGGAAAACTGATTTGTTGAGCTTCATAGATGGAAAAAAAACTGTTCACAAACGTATGTACTGCCAAACATTTCAAGGATTTGAGCAGCCATAGAGAAAAGCTTTGGAAACTTCTCATATGATCATAGGAGATTACTAGGCTATTGACCCAGAGGTCATTTTAAGCCTAGCCATTTCAACCCAATGTAATACCTTAGAGGTACTAGTCAATACCAAAGATTGCATTTAGTGATGACTGCCCATGTCCAGGAGGGTTGTGAGTGCTATCCCTGGTAAGAATTTACTGTGACCCATCCAGCTCTGTATTAGATGAACGATAGTTTATCTTAGCGAATGCTCACATGACCGAATATTGCTCAACTCGAAACTGCAGTTGTGCGATCGTGGTACAGTGAGGATGGGAATATTTGCTCTTTTCTCACTGTAGTTAGATCTCCGAGTTGGAATATATATTTAGTGGGGGGGGCCCCCCCACAATTGCAGATTGCAGTTTCATGTACCTGGATATTCGCTCATGTGACCGTTCGCTAAGATGAACTTTCGTTCATCTAATATAGACCCGACCCATCCACGTATCCAGGTTCCTCTTGAACAGTGTCATGTAGGTGCACTGTTTCACATGAATTGGTAGCCTGTTCCAAAGATGTGGCAGTCACTAGGAAATAAATCTGTCCCTCCAGCATGTCCTATTGGTTGCAGGCCATATTTTAGTCCCTGGAACGGGTGTCCCTAGACCCATTTGATTTACAGATATGCAGTAAGTTCATTAGGTTTGGTCTTGGGTTGCTCTGTAGGCCAGGCATAAGTCTCCCTTAAGAAGTCTATATGATACAGAGTATAGCGACAGGGATTTTAGTTGGTCTGTGTAAGGCACATGCAGGAGGCCCGTGATGATCATTGTTAGAAACCTCTGAGGTCTCCAATTGCTGTTGGTGCTTAGTACGGTATATACTGAATGGGGTGTTATACTCAATTATGGGCCGCATAAGTGACAAGTATAGAGGGTTATAACTTTTGCTCTCGAGGCAATGTCTTTACTAATCAAGTGAGCTACATAGAAATCTTTCCTTACAGTGGTACACGTGGTGGTTGAACTTAAAGTTGCGGTTAACCTGTGATTCCAAGTCCCTTACCACTTCATGTGTACTTAGGGTATTGTTATTGATTTGATAGTGCGAAGGGACATTGTGCTGAAGGGAATGGTGATGCATTTCTTTGCATTCAGTTTGAGACTGTGACTAATACAGTAGTCGTTAGTCTGTGTGAGACCATCCTGGAGTATACTGACATCATTTGGGGATGCAGTGATCACACCTAGTTTGCAGTCGTGTGCAAACTTGGCTAGCCACAACCCTTTAGTTTTGACCTGAACTTCAGAGAAGTATACACCAAACAGTAGGGGGTCCAGCCCTGACCTCTGTAGCACCCTGCTGGTAACGGGTCAGCTGTTTGATGTGGAGCACCCACTTTGATGGTGTGTGCCTGGTTTGTGAGCCAGTTGGCAACCCATCTTACAACTGAGGGGTTTACATTCAGTTTGCTAAGTGTATCGATAATGCCTGAATGTGGGATTGTGTTAAAAGCCTTTGCCAAGTCGAGGTATGTTGTGTGCACACATTTGCTCTCATCAATGGCCTTGGTCACACTTTCAAAGAAATCCACATGATTTAACAGGCAGGATTTGCCGTTCATGAAGCCAAATTGCATAGGATCCAGGATTTGAAGGTCACACATGTCTTTGAGGTCCATAATGATACGTTCCATGGCCTTACAGATGAGGCTGGTCAGGCTTATGAGTCTGTAATTCCCTGGGTCTGTTGCTAGACAACCTTTGTGGAGGGGAATAACTGTAGTTGCCCTCCATTCCACAGGTACAAAGCCTGTGGTTGGGCTATGACTGAAAAGGGTACTTTGTGGTGATGCTAGTTCATGTCTCTATCTGTTTAGAAGACAGCCTGGGATGTCATCTAGTCCCATAGAGGCCATGTTCTTTGCCTTGGATGGTGCTTTGAGAACCTGCTATTCGGATATGCAAGGTGGGGGAAGTTTGGGGGGTGGGTTTGCCATAATTTAGGAGAGGATAAGGGATTGAAATTTTCACCAAACCTATCCGATAGCAGGTTTGCTATCTCTGTGGAGTCAGTGTGTGATACAGTTACACATGCTTGGGTCCTACCCTTTAGGTTACGTACATAGCTGTAAAAGGCCTTATGGTTATCCTTGGCAGTACTTGCTAGGTTTCTATCAAAGGAGCTCTTGGAGGATTTGACAAGTTGCCTTATTTGCTTATTAAGGCCGAGGGGGGATGCTTTTCCATTGTTTGGTTCTTGTATTTGTTTTCTTGGACATCATCTTTTTGCATTTATTGTAGAGTTTAATACTTGAAAGTCCACCATGGCAGCTTGATTTTACTTGGGACTCTGGCTTTGATTCTGTCTGGTACAGCTAAGTTCACACACTTATGCAAGTGATTGCACAGGGCTTTAGTGTAAGCTTCAGCGTAGTTGCAAAATCTGGAATGCCAACATCTGTGTACTTTTGTTTCAGAACATTATCTCACTGAAGCTCCAACAACTCCATCTGGAATTCTTCAGAGACATTGTCAACACCTATGGAAAAGGCATAGTAAAGATGGCAAATATGGGTTCTAGTGCCTCAAAATCCTGAAACCGGCAGTCAGATTCTACATGTAATTTACTAACCGCGTCTAAATATTCTTTCAAGAACTTTTTTTCTTTTACTGTTCCAAGCGACTGTAAGGCTGAGAAATGGGCTAGGTTACCCATCCATCAGCTGTTTTGCCCACAGGGAAAGTTTACATCTGAAAGCCTTGACAATGTCATACATAATGCGTTTTCGTCTTTGTGCCCTGGAACTTGATGTTGAGTTCATTCAAATGTTGTGTGATATCTGTTAGAAAAGCAAGGGTTAGATATGAAAAATGGATTGCCTAGCTAAGGAATTTCATTTTCTTTCATTGCCATGATGATTGCTATTTCCTGTCACAGTGTAAAGAATGTTTTCAGCACACATCCCCTACTTTACCATCTTACTTTGGTGTGAGAGTGATTCTCCATATTCGATATCAAGGTTTGGTAGAAAGTCACTAAACTGACATTGATTTAGACCTCTTGCATGTATAAAGTTACGTCAACATCCATTACTTCCTTAATTTGGAGAGTTTTTCCACACAACGCTTCCTGGTGCAGAATGCAGTGAATTGCACTGATAATGTCAGCAACACCAACAGTGTTAGCTTTACTTTCAGTAACCCAATGACACCATCATTTTGAGAACACATCAAGGATGCGCTGTCAGTCGTTACCGAAACAAGCTTATTTCATGGCAATTCTGACTTTTCTGTACATTTTTCAAGTTTGCCAAATGTATCTTGTCCCGTGGTTGTACCTTTCAAAGGCAACAGGTCTAGTAATTTTTCCATAACATTCAAGTTCCTATCCACACCTCCAATGAACACAACGCAGTATGCAGCATCTGTTATGCTGGTACTGTTGTCAAGGGCAACTGAAAAAGCTTCAAACTCTTACAGCTGCAAGTAGCTGCTGTGATGCACATTACTTGCCAATTCAGTAATTCTGCTGCCCACTGTATTTATAGACAAACTTGTACCTTCAAAAACGTTCTTGTGTGGGCAAAAAAGTTTGCTTGCTTTCATGAAGCAGTCTTTAATGAACTGACCTTCAGTGAATGGGTGAGACAAGTTTGTGATCATTTCACTGATAAAGCTTGCTCGTACTGACTCTGCCCTTGTTTTGTTAAGGTTTTTGAAGATGTTTTGCTGCTTGGCGAAAGCTGATTTTAGTTGATGAACTTTCTCTTTCTTCATTTTACCTGTTATCACATCATATTCGTTACCATGCATCATTTCATAATTTCTCCGTACATTGTATTCTTATGGAACAGAAGCAGATTGATAGCAGTTGAGGCATTTGATTTGATTATTCAGCTCAGTGAAGCAATATAATTTTTCCCACTTTTCTTAGAAAGCATGCTTTTCATCTAAAATCTTTCATTTCTTGGATGACAACACTGCTAATAGTTATACTAGTCTGAAAAATGAACACAAAGAAAATTTATATTGGTTTTGAAATTTTCAAATACTGAAACAAGGACTTCCTATTAAGTAACATATGATGACCGCAAATTATAAATAAGTATTCTCTGGGTTCCATTCGTGCCGCAAAATAACCTCCAAATACTTTTTAGTTTTTAATTGATATAACAATTCTTTAGACACACACACAGACCTTTGGCTAATTAACCCACACTGTCCTGAGTTCCCTAACACAGCCATATAATTTACAATCACCAGGAACAAAGAAATCTATCAGTTAACTGTAGTTTCTTGGATACAAGGTTTGATTCCTTCAGCCCTCATTTGCCTAGTATTGTGTGACCTTGCAAAACTCACTTAACCAGAGTGACTTCTGTCCTCAGAGCATCCCAGTGATTTACCAGAAAACCACAGATTTTATGAGGAACAGACCAGAAATAGGAGTAAAAAATCCAGACATTCTGCGAAAATCTGGACAGTTTGTATATCAGCTGCCCGTTCTAAGCCATTCCAGCTAGTTCTTACAGCACGCAGATTACTAGTTTATCCTGATATCTTTATACTGTTTCTGAAGATTATAGAATTAATGTTCTTAAAATGTTTTTTTTAATGTTTTGGAACTTTTCTCCTAGGGACTTCACTAAAAATGGGCACCTACCAAGTTGGACGTTTCTGGTAATCAGATTTCGATAAATAAATGAATAAATTCTTATCCCATAGATTTCAGGTTGCTGTACCCATTTTACTCGATGTTTCACGTTTGTGAATCCTGGAAGGTACAAAGGGATATCATTTACATAAGTTCTCTATATCTCGAGTCTTCTAGGTAAGCAGTAGTTTATGCAACAACTCCAGGACTTGGTCTATGTTTCTGAACTGTGGGTTTTGGGGTGCATCAGTCAGGTGCAATTGTGTGCTTTCTTGGGATTCACAGTCAAGTATCCATGCTATCCAAACATCCCTTATTAAATGTGGTCCTTCATCTTTCATATCTGAGTTGCAATCCACAAACTTGCCTGCAGCCATCCCTTCAGTAGTTTGTATATGTATGAACACACACTTCACTGATGCACAACTTTTTCTTCCAGCAACCCCTTCAGTAGCTTGTCTGTTTCCACAAGCACTAAAATGACCCAAAATAAATTATTTTGCCCAGTGATCACTTCAGCAGTTTGTCCAAGCATGCGCAAGCACCAAAATGAAACTTTTCTCCAAGTGATCTCTTCCGCAATATGTTCAGATATGCACAAGTACCAAAATGAAACACTTATCCCACCATATCCCTTCAGCAATAAGTCCAGTTATACACAAAGACCAAAATGAAACATTATCACACCAATCCCTTCAGCAATTTGTCCAAGTAAGCGCAAGCATCAAAATGCAACACTTTCCCCACTAATCCCTTTAGCAGTATGTCCAAGTATGCACAGGCACCAAAATGAAGCCCTTTCAATACTAATCCCTTCAGCAGTAGGTCCAAGTACCAAAATGAATCATTTCCCCCCCTGATTATTTCAGTAGTCTGCCCATGTATGCACAAGGCACTTCACTGACTCCAAAAGAAACATTTCCTCAAGTGATCCCTTCAGCAGTTTGCCCAAGTAAGGACAAGCACTAAAATGAAACACTTACCCTACCAGTCCCTTCATCAGTATGTCTAAGTATGCACAGCACCAAACTGATCCCTTCAGCAGTATGTCTAAGCACCAAAATAAAACATTTATCCTGCTGATCCCTTCAGCAGTATTTCGTAGTATGCACAAGCACTTCTCTGACGCCAAAATGAAACATTCCCTCAAAGGTCTTTTTGTAGTCTGCCCGTGTATGCAGAAGCACTTCACTGACTCCAAATAAAGCATTTCCCCAACAACCCCTTCAGTACTCTGCTTATGTACACAGCGCAGCTCTGATACCAAGTGAAAGATTTCCCCCATTGATCACTTTTGCTAGAATAAAGGTTTTGAGTTAGCTTGCATTTTCTGATGGATATGAACTCTGAAACTGGAATGACTATCATTGTTTAGTAGTGACTTTATTCCTCACTGACTTGACAGAAAACCATACATTTTATGAGGAACAGATCAAAAATGTAAGCCGAAAATCTGGACAGTGGAGAGGTATGCTTGTAGCAATGCTGCCCTTTCACCAGTTCTCCAAACATGGATTTCTGTCAAGTGTACGTACTGCTTTGGCGCCTTGAAAACAAGTAGTACTGCAGTAAAAGAAAAGAATTACCTCAGAATCACTCATTTATAAACTGTTCAGTCTGTTTGGCTTGCTTTATGAAAGTTTTCTCTTCCTAGCGGCTCCACTTTTGTATGGACAAAAAAATCGACCAACCGTACGTAGCTCTAACAAGCACACCTAATTCAATGGAGAGATGCAATTGGAGGAGGATCATAAGGAAAAAAAAAAAAAAAAAAAAAAAAACACCTGACTGCAACCTCAAATCATATCTCCAATGTATTAGGCATGTTTGGTGACAGGATTAATTGTTTGAACCAAACACAGAATGTACGGCAGTAGTAAAAAAAAAAAAAAAAAAAAAAAAAAAGCTGGATACCAAAGCAATTAATCACGGGCCACAGAAAACTACTTTGCTGGTCACACATGTTTGAGACCCTAGGTTTAGCATGATTCATGATTATTTCTTGATGGATTGTCCTTTGGAGAAATGCATGAGCGTAAATTGCTTTAAACCATTTTCAGTCAACATGCTTTCAAGCTTCCCCCACCCCAAAGGGGTAAGCCCCCCACCCCCTAACTTTGTGTATGTATGTGTATACATATATACATTTGTGAGTCTGTGTGTGCATATACGTAACATTTTAAATATATATGTGTGTATATATATATATATATATATATATCTATATCTATATCTATATATACACGTGTGTGTATATAGATATTAAGTGTGTGTGTGTGTGTGTGTGTGTGTATATATGTATATATATATATATATATATGTGTGTATATATATATATATATATATATATATATATATATATATATATATATATATATATATATATATATATATAATATGGGTCCATGTCAGATGGATGAAAGCTCAGGTAAACGAAGACCACATCGAGATGACTTCGCCGACAGGACGAATCCTCGACAACGGTGAGTTAGTCCCATTCCCTCACTGTAGTGCGATCTCAGAGTTGGTATATTTAAGTAGGGGGGGGTGCGGTTTTCGAGTGTATTACAGAAATGGGAATGTATTCTGTTCCGTAATACATTGACTTACCATTGTCGGGGATCCGCCCTGTCGGTGAAGTCGTCTCGTTGATGGGGTCTTCATTTACCTGAGCTTTCGTCCATCTGACATGGACCCATATATATATATATATATATATATATATATATATATATATATATATATATATGTATATAAAATAAATGTAATGTGTGAAGTTCTGTGTTTATCTAATTGCCTGGGGCTGTATCTTTTGTTTTATACTACTGGTATAGTTACATTTCTGTGCATTTGTGGTCAGTAGCAGAGCCGTTTAGCTGGCTGTGAATCTACAACCACCTGGACATACAAAGCTCATATAAGTATACTTTTTTGCACTTGTTCTGTTTCAGTGATAGTTAACAAACCTGCACTGCATTTATTTATTTGTTTCATTGAATATTGATTGAATATTGGTGGTCTCTCTGCAGTTTGTTGTTCCCACCCTCTCACCCAAGTGTTGTAGTCTTAAATTTGGTGGCTTTGGAATTGCCCGCCCCTGCTGTATGTTTCTTTGGACACTCCTCCCAGCCCCATCTCTTTTGCTGACTCAACTTAGTACAGTGAGATCATTTGGGAAGGTATAGTCACCCCCTTGCTTCTTTGATTTCGGCCACTCCTATCAGTCCCATCTCATCAGCTCTGTCTACTGTGTGCAGAGAGAGCATTTGGGAAGGCCAACCCCTTTAGATGTTCATGTTACCCTGCTGCAGTCATTACACTTGGGTTATCCTGTCGTCAGGCGGTAACGCAGTTGGACGGATTTCCAAAGTCTTGGTCCGACGTCGGTTGCAGTCACCTCATCCCTGACGTCAGTGTGTCAGGGGTACATATATTGCAACCGACGCCATTTTCTTCAGTCTTTCTTGCCACGCGGTGCCCGAAGCAGAAGCAGTTCGCAAATGTCGGTCAGCCGACTCCTGAGATTTTCGAATTCGAATTTCAGACCGAAGTCTTCTATAAAGCTAAGTATCCCGTTGGGGAAACTTTTCTTGCCTCAGACCGATGTCAGAAAAAGTTAACAATTGCATTTCTTGTGGGAAGCAAATACCGCATAAGGATTTTCATTCTTATTGCATACCTTGCCTAGGCCCTGATCACGACGTCACTTCTTGTCGTTTTTATGCTAGATTTAATAAACGTACTATTAAAAGACGATTTGATTTCGCACAACACTTTTTTGGCAGAAAATTTAATTATAACATGCTGTCGGAGCTTCCGACTACCGGCGTGCACATAAAGCGCAGGGATAAGGATCGACAGCCCAGGCCTAAGTCCGATTCCGAGGCCTCGGTTGATCCGGTTTCCGGTTCTCCGGTTATCAGTGAGGCTCCGACGCAGCCTCTGTCTACTGCAGTTCTAGAAACCGAAACCGCTACAGATATTTTGACGGAATGTACTAGGCCGACGCAGCCTTTTACTTCAGGCCCTACCGACGATTTACCTTCCGAGGACGTCGGTGCTTCTGAAACGCCATCGGTTTCAGAAGGCATTTTCAGACCGACGACTCTTACAGTCAAAACGTTTTCCTAGTCGAAGACCCCTTCCAAACTGAAAAAGGCTTCACTTCAGTCTCCTGTTCAAGGCCCTATGCCTAAGAAACAGATGCTCAAGATGGCTGAAGATTTGATTTCTCTTATCAGGGGTTCTCACCCTCCTCCTGACAAAAGGCCTAGACTAGAGGAAGAATCTGCTTCCTCTGAACAACTGTCTATTTCTTCAGATTCCTCTGAGGACCGAGACGATTCCTTCTCTCCTTATGAAGATTCTGATGCTGAGGACTCTATTCCCTCAGCTTCCCCTCCAGAAGATTACTCTTTTGGGGAAACTTTACACACTATGAGGGAACATTTTCACTGGGAAGGTCAGGATTACTCTGATTCCAAGAAAAGGCTCAGAGAGTTTATTTTACTCCCCCAACACAGACCTCTAGCCATCCCTCCTGTTTTGGACATTGTGGATGATGTCTATTTAGAATCCAGTTTCAACCCTGACTCTCTGCCTCCTGCTCTGGCCAAGCCTGACAGATACTACAGAGTATCTGATTCCCAGAAATTTCTTTACAAAAGCCCAGTAGCTGACCCAGAGACCTTCTCCCAGGGTCCCAAGGGGGCTAAGGCTTCCATGGCAAAAAATCCAGTACCTTCTGAAAGGGATTCAAGAGCACTAGACAGATGGGGGAAAAAGGTTTATACCTCAGCCACATTAGCTATGAGAGCTCTAAACTGTCAATTTCATATGCTTAAGTATCAGCAATTTCTGATCTCTCAGTTAAAACAAAAGATAACCACCCTCCCTCAACAATCTGAATTGAAAGAAGTACAGGATTTGTTGCACGCCACCGAGCAGGTAGGCAAACATACCTTGCAATGTGGGTTTGATTCTTTAGAGGCCTCCTGCAGAGCAGCTGTCACTGGATCAGTTATACGTAGGCATGCCTGGTTAAAGGAACAAAGTCTGCCTGATCATGTTAAAGCAAAACTACTAGATGCTCCATTACAGCAGGATGTTCTTTTAGGTGTTAAAGCAGAAGAAGTTTTAAAGAAAATGGAAGATAAGGCAAAATCAATGCAGACAGTCAAAGATTTCCTACAAGTACAACCTCCTCGCTTCAGCAGAAACTGGCCAACAAAAAATTGGTTGTTTCCAGCCACTGACAGGCCTCAGAGGGGTAAATACAGGCGCCCAAGGGGCAGAGGACAACCACAAGCTCAGTATAAACCTCGCCAATGGGGCACTCCAACCCAGAAGGGAGGAGAAGACAGGTCTCAACCCACCAGAAGGCAAACTCAATGACTTGCACCTCAACTGGCCAAACAAAGCTCTTTTGTCAGCCCCCCTGGGGGGAAAGCTAGCACTATTTGCAGACAACTGGCACATGGTCACAAAGGACAAATGGGTACTAGACATAATTTTACGAGGATACAGATTCCACTTTCACACCTTGCCAATAAAAAGAGGAATGCCAAACCTGCCACAAAATCAAAGGGCAGAGGCTCAAAAACAAATTACAGCTCTCATGGCCATGAGAGACATTCAAAGGGTACCAACTCACGAGCAAGGCCAAGGATTTTACTCAAGACTCTTCTAGTACCCAGAAAAGAAAATGCTTGGTGACCAGTTCTGGACCTTTCAATTCTAAACACTTACTTACAAGTTCCCAAATTCAAGATGCTAACACTACAGCAGCTACTTCCCATGTTGGGCAAGGAAGCATGGCTGGTAACGTTGGACCTCAAGGAGGCATACCTGCATGTCCCTATCAGACATAGTTGCAGAAGATACCTCCCTTTCATTGCAGGTTCAACCCATTATCAATTCTCTGCACTACACTTTGGCTTATCTACTGCGCTCAGAGTTTTCACAAAATGCCTGGCACCAGTAATTGCATACTACAGACAGAGGAATTCAAATATATCCATACCTGGACGACTGCCTCATTCAAGCAGAAAGAAAAGACATTCTCTTACAACATCTGGCTTTTGTGACGCATCTACTGAATTGGCTTGGGTACACAGTAAACGAAAAGAAGTCAAAACTAGTACCCTCACAAAAAATTACATTCCTGGGTGCCAGCTTGGACACAACGGCCCAGAAGGCTTATCTTACACCAGACAAGCAATTACAACTGACTCAATATTTCAAAACAATGGCAACAAAGACCCAATTAACTGCAAGAAAAATCCTGCAGGCTTTGGGCTTCATGGCATCTTGCATTCTGATAATACCATTTGCAAAACTGCATATGAGGAAATTACAGTGGTACCTAAAAAGCATATGGTCTCAACACAGCCACAGCTTGGACACAGTGATATCTCTCATTCCCTGCCTTCAACAGGAATTTCTATGGTGGGCACAGGCATGTCACCTCAACAAGGGTCAGCCTTTCACCTTGCCCCCACCCAGGCAAATAATCACAACAGATGCTTCAGACTATGCCTGGGGGGCACACATGGCAGGGCAGTGCATTCAAGGCCTATGGACTGCAGAACAAAGAAAATTGCACATAAACCAAAAAGAGATGCTAGCTGTACAGAAAGCTCTGACAGCCTTCAATGATCTACTTCAGCCTGGACAACTTGCAATAAAGACGGACAACACCACAGTAATATGTGGTACATAAACAAGGGGGCACACATTCCTACCCTCTTTGCAGGCAAGCAATAATCTTATGGAACACAGCTCTGGCCTACCAAGTCCAGTTGCAAGCTCAATTCCTGCCAGGACAGAAAAACACATTGGCAGACGACAGAAGCAGAAACATCAAAGATCCCCATGACTGGAAGCTAGACCCACAAATATGTACAATGATAACTCAAAGATGGGGCCTACCAAATATAGACCTGTTTGCCAGTCCTCAAAGCTACCAGCTGACAAAATTTTGTGCAAGGACATTCCACCATCAAGCTTGGAAAGTGGACGCTCTCTCCTTCAGTTGGAAAAACCTGACAGTATATGCCTTTCCTCCATTACCTCTTCTCACAAAGGTTCTTTTGAAGGTCAAAAAGGAGAAACCTCGAATGATTCTCATAGCCCCAGACTGGCCACGCCAGCACTGGTACCCGCTATTGAAGAATATGGCTCACAGCCCACCATGGATATTGCCTCAAATACCTCATTTGCTCACGCAGCAAGACAAGCAGATTCTACACGGCCAGATCAAAACCTTAAACCTAGCTGCATGGCATATCAATTAAGCATCCAACCAGCCCCTCTTTCACAAGCAGTGCTGGATGTTATTCTAGAAGCCAGGAGGCCAAGCACCAGGAAGGCTTACTCGGACAAATGGAAAAGGTTTTCTGCTTGGAACCAAGCTAAAGGCCAAGACACAACTCAGCCTCATATACCTCACATTCTGCAGTATTTAGCTGAGATGTTGCATAAAGGACTTTCCTTCTCCTCAATTAAAATCCATGCTTCAGCTATTTCAGCTCACTACGACACGAATCCACCTTTATTTTCAAATCCTCTCCTAAGGCAGTTCTTCAGAGGGGCGAAAAACATTAGACCACCTAGAAGAGCTCCTACACCAACATGGGACCTCAACTTTGTTCTGGAAAAACTAACGCTACCTCCCTTTGAACCAGATTTTTCTGCAGACCTTCAGTTCCTATCTTGGAAGACTGCCCTGCTCCTGGCAATAACTTCTGCTAGGAGAGTTTCAGAATTGCAGGCACTTACGGCAGTGGAACCTTTCCTCATTTTTCATCAAGACAGAGTTTCTCTATGAACTAATCCTTCCTTCATGCCTAAGGTGGTTTCCAGTGTTGCTCTAAATCAAACCATTCACCTACCCACTTTCTACCCCAATCCCCAGAACAAAGGTGAGAGACTCCTGCATTCCTTGGACATTCACAGGCAGCTTCGTTACAACTTGGATCAAACTAAGGCTTTCAGAAAAACTGACCAGCTCTTTGTTTCCTATGCTACAGCCTCTCAAGGGAAGGCCATATCCAAGCAAACCATTTCTAAATGGATAGGCCATTGCATCTGATTCTGCTATACCCATCATGGGAAACCAGTTCCTCCTACCATTAGATCCCACTCTACCAGGGCAACCGCTACCTCTACAGCCTTTCTCAGGGGGGTTCCTACCAAGGAAATCTTACAAGCTGCAACTTGGAGTTCAGTGCACACCTTCACCAAACGCTATCACTTACCTCTTTATTCTAAGTCCAGGGCAGGCTTCGCCACTGCAGTTCTGCAGGGCCTCATTGCCTCCACTAACCCTCTATGATGCCTCCACCCTACCTTAGCTTTGGGACTCAACCCAAGTGTAATGACTGCAGCAGGGTAACATGATGAACATAGTACAGTTTTGTACCTACCATAAATGTAGATGTTCGAGTGTTCACCCTGCTGCAGTCCAGGTTACTCTCCCTCCAACCCCTCTGATCTACTGGCTAAACCTCTGCTATGCCTTACTGATGTATTTGCTTATAGCTGAAGGGATTTTGTGTTTGTACAGTGTTCACACCATTTGGTACTGATTTGGATCACCTTTTTGGGGGCACCTGACATCTGGGTCAAGAAAAACTGTAGAAAATGGCGTTGGTTGCAATATATGTACCCCTGGCTCACTGACGTCAGGGATGAGGTGACTGCAACCGACGTCGGACCAAGACTTTGGAAATCCAGCCGACTGCAGGGACCGCCTGACGACAGGATAACCCAAGTGTAATGACTGCAGCAGGGTGAACACTCGAACATCTACATTTATGGTAGGTACAAAACTGTACTTTTCTTGATCTTGAATTATCTGCTGTTTCCTCCTCCTCCACTTAACAAAAAAAAAATGTATTCGTCTGCTCTTACTGTAACTGTGTTCAGCCTACTTGATTACCTTATTTTGCTTTGCTGTGTGCTCTTAAATGTTCAAGTGCTCTTATTCTGCTGCACTTATTACTGCTTGTTAGTAGCCTGATTAAATTTATCTGGTATTCTAAGCTTCTTAGTTTTGGTTTTAGCACTTGTGCTTTAGGCCAGTTATTTTACATTTAAGAAGGTTTTTGTGGTCTACACTCTTGTGGACAAACCCTTATCAAAACCCTCTCTCCATAAGTCTGCCAAGTATTCAGAACACTGTCTGGACAATTCCTGTCAGTTTCTCCTGCCAGCCTGGTTGACGTGGGCATACTGAGACAGTGTAGCAACTGCCTCATGTTCACCGATAGCCCTGTTCTTCTGGCGCACAATTCTTCTACTTGCGAGAAATCCATCAGTAACCTTGAATCCATGCTCTCTCCGCACCACAGTCAGTACTCCTGACAAAGAGGAGATTGCTAGCACAAACACCACACCACCTACATTACATAGCTAAGAACAACACACACACCCAGCCATGCAGAGGTCCTCAGTAAAAACTTAACTAAACAACAGAGACCTCCAAATCACAGTCAAACATTCCACACACACCAAACACATCACGCACAGCAGACAACACACCAGTGTCTCATAAACAAAGCCCATAAGGCATAACAATAAGCCAAACATACTAGTCATTGGCAACTCATTTATGAGACTCACCGATGTACCCCTCACCAGGCTCGACAAGAAGGCCACAGTCAGTTGTCTGTCAGGTGCCAGAATCCGCCACATCACACATGTACTTAAGTCTCTCCACAACAGGTACAAGTATGATTCTGTCATTGCCCATGTTGGTGTGAATGACTTGAGATGTACCTCCCTGGTCTATATGAAGAGAGACATGATTGAGCTCTGAGTATGTGTCCCAGGCAGGTATGAGCCTCTAGCCATAAGCAACATCCTACCTTCACCAAAAATGATACCACAGTACCAACAAAAAATAATTGATTTCAACAATTGGCTTAATTTCTGGTATCTTTCCAAGGGAATCCAGTATTTGATCTGTCTGACTGGGAAGTCATGTTTGACAGGCCTCGATGCTTTGCCAGAAATGGCCTCAACCTGTCACCCCTGGGATCCTGGATCCTGGCCAAGGCTCTTGCAATCCCATTGTGCCTTTTTAGGCTATGTCTCAAAGACAAATCTTCCAACATAAAAAAATCTGTCAAAAAGGAAATTGAAGGTCATGCTACTTAACACTAGGAGCCTTAACTTGAAAATGCACTCACTGCAGGCTGTCCTCACACTGGAAGATGACTGTGTCTGTGCGGTCACAGAAACTTGGCTCAGGGCTGCAGAGAGCACCCCTGCCTTACCAGGCTATACCTCATTCCACACATTCTGACCCCAAAATGAAGTTGGGAAGCTTAAGGGTGGTGGAGTTTCTACCTTCATTAAGGACAGGCGCACCTCTAGACTGGTTTGCCAGCATGATGTACTGAAATTAACTCCAGGTGCAACTGACAGTTGGCAAGACAGCCATTCAAGTTATAACCAGCTATAGATCCCCCCCATGACTCAAGACATCCACTCCTCCTAACTGGACCTACTTGACTCCATCAAGGTACCTTTGGTGACTTCAGCTATCCCACCATAGACTGGGTGGGCTATTCTTGCACTAATACACCCATTAATTCCTTGACTTCATCAGTTCTAACGCACTAGAATAGCTCATCTCATCGCCCACAAGCGGAGATAATATTCTGGGCTTGGTTCTCACCAACATGGGTGACTGTGACACCACTCCCAAAGTATGTTTTTCCCTTGTGAAATCAGATCATTGATCTGTCTCATTCTAAGTTTCTCTTCCACCCCCCCCAGCTGTAACCAGGCTAAAAAAATTCTCAAAAGTGACTACAACCTCCTAAGGGAGGGTATCAGTAGATTCACACCACCACCCCCTCACAGGATGCAGACAACTATGTTCAACAGCATGCCAGTGCAGTATCTAGCACCTGTACAACTGCATGGACTTGACCTTACGCAACAGAACTAAAACCTGCCTAGTGGACATCCTCTATCAACAGGCTTTACAGTAAAAGGAAGAAACTGTTGTTCAAGGGTAAAAAGGAACAAATTCCAAACTGGAAAAACTCCCGCCTCAGCCTCAACAAGCAAATTAGATCACTAGTGAAAACCTCCAAAGCCGAGATTATGATTTGAAACTAGCCTCCGAAACAAAGGGAAACCACAAAGCCTTTTTCAGTTACATCAGGAACCTCCATAGCAAAGCCTAGGTTTGTTCTGAATTAGTACTTAATGGTACCACTTACACTGATCCTATTGACTTAGCCAACCTACTATAGATAGGTTCAGCACAAACTTCACTCCCCCTTCCCCTCTCAAAGGCCCATTTGACATCCCAGATACTTGTTCCGCACGTCACATCTCCGCAGATCATGTTAAAAACCCTATTCAAGGCAAAGAACACAGCTTCCATGAGACTTGATAATATCCCAGGCTGTATTCTGTACTATCTTCAGCAAGAACTAGCTTCACTATTGAGCAGCCTATTCAACCACAGCCTAAGTACAGGCTTCATTCCAGCAGAGTGGAGAACTGCAATTGTCATCCCCTTGCACAAAGGTGGTGCCACTATTGACCCTAGAAAGTATCGCCCCATTCGTTTGACAAGTCTTATCTGTAAAGCCTTGGAGCGTATTATTATGGATCTCGTAAACAAGGTCATAGGCAATCTCCAAGCATTTAACCCCACCCAGTTCTGATTCATCAAGGGCAGATCTTGCCTGGTTGACTGTCACCAAGGCCCTGGATGAGGGAAAGTCAGTACATGCAGCTTACCTAGACTTTGCCAAGGCCTTTGGCACAATCTTCCACTCTGGCAGTATCGAAAAGCTAACACAGCTTAGCATAAATTCCTATCTCATCAGGTGGGTGGCCAACTGACACACCAATAAGAACCCACAAGGTCAAAATAGGTGCCTCCACCTCCGACAGCAGACCTGTCACTAGTGGTGTTCCCCAGGGATCTGCCCTGGGACCTCTACTGTTTGGCATCTACTTTTCAGTGGTCCAAGCAAAGACAAAAGGCCTGTGGCTGACCAGATTTTTGGATGACTGTAAGTTGCTTGCGGTCATTGATTCCCCAGATGATAACATACGCAAGAGGGTCTCACAGCAACAAATGACTGGTACCAAAGTCATGGCCTTAAGTTAAATGCAAAAAATTGTATCATCATACCATTTGGCAAAAACATGGCCCCTACTGATTACCAAATCAACGGCAACCCCCTAAGCTCACAACCTGTGGCAAGAGACCTGGGTACTCAGGTTGACTACAATTTCACATTTGACCATCATGTAGCAGCAGGGGTCAGAAAAGCTTTTTACTTGGTTCATCTCATAAGTAAAGGGTTTGCATCCAGGAAAAAGGTTATTTACCTCTCTGTACTTCTCCCTCATTAGGTCAGCAATTGAGGATAATGCCCATTTGGTATGTACCTCTCCAAACATCTGCACCAACTGGAAAGGCTACAGAAATACCTCACAAAGTGAATCCCATGGCCACGAAGACCTGTCCTATGCAGACAGGCTGTTATCACTAGTACTCTACTTAGTATCATACAGATGACTCTGAGGTGATCTGTGTCTCACCTATAAGGTAATATCGGACCCTGCCCTACTAGAGATGCTCCATGTTGGTAAGTCTAACTCCTCGCGCATTACCCCCTCAAAAGGCCTACATTTAATATGCAACATCAACAAAACCTGCTGGAGAGACAGGTTTGTCTCCCAGAGACTGCCCTGTCTCTGGAATAGACTTCCCATACATGTCAAACATAGTTACCTCGCTGACTGTCGTCAAGCGCAACATTGATGAGTGGATAGGAAACCACATATTTGTTCCAGGGGTTCCACCTGTGTCTCTCATTGACAGGGGTGAGAGGTGCTGAATGAAGTTTCTTTTTTTGGGATAAATTCTTGGCTAGGCTTGTAAGGGCCTCCGGTCCATTAGCCTAGTAACCACCTATGGTTTATATATATATATATATATATATATATATATATATATATATATATATATGGATATCTGTACACGTACATACACGCAGACACAATGTATCAACTCCATGGATGCACAGTGGTGAAGAAAGTGCAACACCACTTGTTTGTTCTAATTGGCTTTCAGTGATAATGCCAAAATGCTTTTCCGTCAAAGAAAAATCCTCAGAATACTCTCATTCCAGTTTATGGATAGTTACAAATAGACTATAGTTTTTTTATTTTATGTTAAGGGTCTCTGTGTGCTGAAGTCATCAGTTTCAGAGCTGTGAGCTCCTCTTCTAACTCAGTTTTAATATTGTTAGGAGAGGCACTTGCTCTGTATTTCACTGTCATCTGCACATGAAGTTGGGATGTGGAGGAAAATTAGCTTAGAGTTTGTTAGAGTGTAGTTGATAACATTGATCCTGATGGGATGTCTGTTTTAAGGGAGTGGAAGGATGCAAGGTGATACTTAACTGGACTTCAGGCTGTTAGGAAGTCTGTGAACCATTGCATTGCATTGCAGTCCTGCAGCAAGTAGCAAGTCTGCAAAGACTGATTGGCTGACTAGATGAAAGGCGTTTGCAGAGTTGATGAAGGTGGTACTTGTTAATGGACCTTTGTTCTTGTTTTGAAGTATGTTGTCGCTTAAGGTGTTGCCTTCAATGAATCTTGTAGGTTGTATATATTCTGATAGTTGGCAGAATATTAGTTTATTTAATATTTTGCTTAGGGTTGGTAATAGTGATGTTGCCCTGAAGTCATTTTTGTTGTAGGATTTAGGAATTCTAGGAACTGGTTCAGTTGTTGCAAGTTTCCGTCTTGCAGGCATACAGTGTTAGTAAGACCGAGATTGTGGAGGTGTTTGGGAGGTTAATAGGATATCTTTTCTAGAAAGTATATAAACCATGAATGAAGGCCATCTGCTGTGCTTCTTGGAGCATTGGAGAATATCTGATCTTGCAACATATTCTTAAGCACCAAGGGCTGGGCAGAGATGTTGACATTCCTGGGCGGAGTGAGTTTAATAGTTAAACTATCTAGCATATGTCTTAGAAACTAGCTGTGAGTTTGAATAGTTTGGATTAGGAAAATGATTGTGAAAACAAATATTTAATTCCCAACCTGTTAAATTAACAGTTTGGGAAAAAAAAAGCCAAGCTGTTAATATAACATGTTGGCAATTAAATTGTTTCAATTCAATTGTTTCACAAGTGTTTACTAAGGCTAATCCACACTTCATTATACTGGCCTGCAAAGTGACATACATGCCTCACCCCGCCATATTAATATTAATGCTGTAAATTTGGCACCACAGGCTTATACTTCATGTCGGGAAGATTGTTTAAATGTTAAATTGACTAAATAAGTGGCTCAAAACAGGTTTTTTTTTTAAGTAGAAATAAAATCTTGTTTCACCACTTTAAACACGATATTTAAAACTAAACTTGAATTTAATTTTTCTCTGTCTCTGGGTCAGATTTGCTTTTTTGTTGCAGCATAACATTCACATAGAAATTCAAAGGTTAACCAGTAAGGGCAAATACTTTTGGCTGCCTTCTTTAACATTCCTGATTAAAGTTTACTGTGAAGCTGTGACATAGACAACTTTCTATATTTTCAGCAAGCACTGCATGTTCATGAGTAAGTAGTAGGCTAGCTGCCCTTGTGGTCCATTTTATGTCGAGACATTTTCCCATTTGGTGCATGAATTAACCACTCCAGTTTGGTATTCGATTGTCTTTACCATCACATGGTCGATGATTATATACTACCCCTAATGAGAATAACTGGGATCATACCATAGATAATTTGAGGAGATCTATTCATGGCATAAAGCATTTAGGAGTTGCCTCTGTGCATTCATTATTACAGGTTAGCTACATTTTTTATTATCCGTAGATCCAAGTTGTGCTAGAATACAGACAGGGATGAGCTTTGTTTCACCTGGATGGGAGAGTCTTTTCCAAAGTAGCAGTATCTCCTGCAAGATGTAACTGTTCTTTCTAACCATTCTGTTGATGTTGCAGAAGAGGTGTAGATCCCTAAACAGTATTTCTGATGCAATTTGACTTGCTGATTTGCAGTAGGTCCATCAGCATTGGGTTGTAAGATGCCTTGTATGCTAGAGACAAGTTACCTGTTAGCAGTCTGTAGGATACCATGTATAGTGACAGGGCTTTTAGTCAGTCCATGTAGAACGTATTGTTTAGGCCTTGTATCCTTTTAGTAAGGTGTCTCTGTTGGAGTTCCAGTTGTTGCATGTATGGGGGTATTATACTGAATGTTGTTTGCTCAGTCCAGTAATAGGATTGGCTTTAGTAAACTAGTTTTGCGGGCTGCTTTTTCATGTCTGTTCACTACTGTACTTTTATTAAATGATATCGGTTGGAATTTTACATGTATTCTTTACAGCTGTAGGAGTTAGAGTAAGATGTGGTTGTGTGTAGCATTGTCACTGCTGCTGTTAAAAAAAAAACATGAAGTGGGTAGCATGTGTAATGGAAGAGTGCGCAAGTCTTAAATGTAATACCTCATTAGCGATCTGTACTGCAATGTGAGATCCCTGTCTTCTGTATTTAATGACAAAGAAGTTAGTGCACAAATAACAGGGGTGTGTTGGGCAAAGATTTCTGTCATTGGTGCACACTTTTGAATTTTTTTTTTTCAAATGCGTGATTTTCATTGTAAAATGTCACTCTTGTGGTTGATCTTGGGTATGCCAAACACCTAAGGATTTGCATTTCTTTCATGGTGCTTCTGGAGTGACATAACTGGGAGCGACTGTGGTGAATAAGCAAGAAAAGGAAAACTAGTGTGCCTGCAGTGAGAAAAACTCAAAAGTATGCCAATAGGGATTTAGTTAATATATATACGTACACATCTACAATGTGTGAGTACATCTTTTTGCACAAAATGTGTAGCTAATATAATTAATACATATGTTTGTCTATACAAATATTAACTTTATATGTATCCCTTTAATATATTAGCCATTTAATATATACATGCACACACATGTATGTAGTCATACACTCTCAAGTATGCTAACAGACAGAATTCATAATTTAAGGAAATTTGAATGCACCTATTTATTCTGGTTAGCCCTTTCTGCAAATAAATATCCAGAGTAGTCAGCAACTACAGAGTTTACAAGAGAGCATTTTGCTTCAAGATAGGTTTGGGTTGAAAACCTTTAAATATTTTAAAGTTCTTAAACTGAGACACCAGTATAAGATCCTTCTGGACTCTTAGCTGTACAAATTTGCTCCCAAACTGCAGTTACCCACTAGCTCCAGTTCTGGCCGACAGAAAATCTGGTAGTTAATGCAGATGGTTAAGGCTATGAAGTGTTAAGCTGCTTGGAAGAACCACCCATAAATTGATAGAAAAACAAGCCAGAGATTAGATTAATGGATTATGAAAGGCCAAATTCATCCCCTTTTCTGAAGATCTGCTGTTGAGTACGTTGCTTATCTGAGCCTTTATTTTTTCATTCTCTGCTTTTTATAGTACAGTGGAATACTTCAGGAGTAGAGGCAGCATCTGCAGGGATATTTTATGGTCCACTACTTTGGTATTGCAAAAAACTCTGTGACATATAAAACACAATTAATGCAGTCAGACATTTTCAAAATTTGAATCCAGGATCCTTGATCTTTGTCAGATTCAGAATTAATTTACCAGAACTGAGGGCAGATTTGTCCCTCTTCTCTGCATTGTACAATCTTGGGATTGCTTATTTTAGTAAAGGGGTTGGGGGGGGGGGCAAATATTCCCACAACTCCCAATACAAAAGCTTTTCATAGGTTCCATAGGTAGGTACTAGGCTATCGGCTCAAGGGCCTAAGTAAGCCTAGCCAACAAGGTTCCCTGGCTTTCGCCACCCAAGAAAGTTATTTTCCTGTGCCCTGTCGAGCAGAGAGACAGAAGTGATCCCCGGGGTGAATTTCCTATCTCCCATCCACTCATCAATTTTTCTTGGAGTGCTAATGAGCTTTTTTGATGTAGATGGGTAGCTTGTTCCAGAGAATGGGAAGTCTCTGGGACAGGAATCTATCCCTACAGCATGTTCTGTTTAATGTGGTGACAAGGTTTAGGTCCCTAGAGTGTGTGGCTCGGAGGGATTGGGATTTCTTTAGGTGGAGGATGCCCAACAGCTCTGGATTTAACATAGCTTTGTATGTTGGGCAGAAATCACTTCGGAGTAGCTATGGAGTAAAGCTGGAGTTTTTTAAGACGTTCAGCATAGGGCATCTGTTTGAGGCTGATAATCCTCTTTGTGAGGTGCTTCTGCAGCCTTTCCCGCTGTTGTAGATGTCATGTGAGGTACATTCCAAAAGCGGCATTGTACTCTATAATGGGTCTAATGAGTGACAAGTAGAGGGGAACAGTGAACTCTTTTTTTCCTGGATGAGAACCCTTTTGTGATGAGGTGTGCCATGTAGAAGGATTTCCTGACCACTGCGGCGATGTTATTATCAAAGGAGTGACTACTGTCCACCTGGGTCCCAAGGTCTCACACTTTCGGTATTAAGTAGACTGCTGCCTTTGTGGTAGTTCATGGGTACAGAGTTTTTACTAAAGGGGATGACAGTGCACTTTTTGGCATTGAGCTTGAGGCCATGGTTCTGACACCAGGAATCTGTCTCGGTGAGGCCCTTCTGTAGGATGTCAACATCGTTTGGGGACTTCATTATGGCTCCTAGTTTGCAGTCATGTGCGAACTTTGTTAGCCAAAGACCTTCTGTGTAGCCTGTACTTCAGAGAAGTAAATACCAGACAGGAGAGGACCCAGGACTGAACCCTGCGGTACTCCACTTGTCACTGGTTTGAAGTCGGATTTAGAGTCTGCAACTTTTGCAGTGTGAATTCTCTGAACCCCCTTAAAAAAAAAACACATCATTTAAATTGTAATTCAGTAAATTTTGATAGAGTTTTTGAGTCCCTGTGTTCCGTTGTGCATTTGGTTTAAGTCATTATATATGTGATTTACTTAGGGGCTTAACAAGTGACTATTTGTTCTTTACTATATGTATCATACTAAAATATCTCCCTATCCACATTTGCATGACTGTACCACAAGTGATTCAAGCTGGCAACCCTTTCCTTGTTATTTAGGTTCAGAAGTCTATTTAGTTTTCATTTGCTGTCCACCAAATGAACCAGAAAATCTTCCAAGAATAAAGTACAATTTTATTAAGTGGGCTTATGATATGGCACCTTTTTTGTTAAATGCCCTTTTCTCTAAGCAATACTAGTCTAAAGTTTAAAGGCACACACTTATTCAAAGGATAAAGGTCAAAAAGTGACCCACTTCATACATAGGTGTGGTGTATAATTATAATAGCAGTATTGCCTCACTTTTGTCTTACTCTGTGAGAACATCTGAAGTGAATTTAGGCTGTCCAATAGATTAAGAAGTTGTTAAAAAAAAAAAAAAAAGAAATGGGAAAAAGTGGATAAGCTAAGCTGAGGAGCTAAGTCTAGATGTCTTACTAGATTATCCTGCCAAAGAAAACTCTACTTCCTCCGTACATTCTAAGATTAAGTGCTTTTTTGACTTGCCTGTTGATGAGCAGCAGACCCCTTTCTGGAACAACACCCCCCCCCCCAAGCACACACTTCAGAAAAAGATTTCTTGACAGAAAATGCAGTTAACCCAGCCACAGGAATATTGTCTGCTAACCTTCTAAATTCTCTTTCTTGCCCTAAGCAAATGAGGAAAAAAACTTTAGCCTACAGAGAATTCATTTTTGTAAAATTTGTAGAACTTTTGTAGAACTAAACATTTGTAGAACTAAACATGCTAGTGTACTTCTGGTGTGTGAAGCAGTCACTCACCTGACTGTATAGCAATGTGTAGTGTATGCAGTGGCCTTGAAGCGAAGTCCTTATGCATGATAATGTGACTGCTATCTGATTTCATATACAGTACCATGTAATGCTGTTATACTTCTCTGACTTTATTACAATTTGCTTTAACAGGTGTTTACAGCCTTTCCCCTGGGGCCGTTGTATTGGGGATAGTGAAGAAGGTGACTTCAAATGTTGGTTTGGTGCTAACATTACCATTTGGTCAGACTGGTGTAGCCAGCATTTTTGATTTAAATGACTCATATCGACCCTATCCATTGAAGAAGTTGGCTGTAGATCGTATTGTCAGGTCAGTGAATTTGTTCTGAAACTGATTTTTCTTTCTTAATTCCTGTTAATTGTGTCCCCCTCCCACAAGAATTTAAAAAAAGTGTCTACTTATTACAGATGTAGTTTCAATCATAGAATTGACAGTGATGTGCCATATTAATAGGAGAGTCTACAATGTTTCCATTAGAGCGCACTAATAATTTGCCATGTACTCCTAAAATGTCTTGGTTCCTAACCACCGTCTGCCAACCATGAAATAGGAATATGCACTCTTCCCAGGCTGATGATATTCACTGAGAGGGAATTCATTTTTTCAGGTGAATTCAGTGCAATCCAGATGAAAATCCCAAACTTGGATGTGTGATAAGCTGTATTCCTTTGTTTGATTTGTTATACAAGCTTAAACTGATCAGCATTGCTCTTCTGCTCTTGGATTTTTTCTTTTTATCAGATGCTTGCTTCTGTACAGACCAACCCATTCTGCATTCTTTTTCTTCTAGTTTTGTAGTATTCTTCTAGTATTCTTTTATCCCTGTAGACTTTAGGGTATTTCACGTTTTGGTTGTGAACTATATTATTTAATTAATTAATTTATTTACATTTGTTGACTGGGAGTGTCCAACTGGACGTAGGTCCATTTTCAGCGGAGACCCGGGGAGAAAAGCTCCGCAGAATATACAGACAGTAGTTGCATTGGATTTACATAGCAATTAACAATTGCAAACATAGTTACAGATGAAGAACATAGTACATCAGTAGACAACTAGAATCTTTATCTTCTGCGAAGTACATAATAGACATTAACAATTGTTGCAATAAGAAGTCCCTGCTGTATAATAAGTAGTTAGGCTTATGAGCATCCGAGCTTGCTATAATCAAGGTAGTTAGTGGAGTGGAAAGAAAGGTAGTGGGTGAATGGGGGTGGGTGATATTAGAGGGGGAGTTACAAGGGCATAGCCAGCATGTTTTTAGGTGCGCTTTTAGTAACGTTTTGAAGTGGGTGCATGATGGTATGGAGGTAATTGTGGGTGGGAGGGAGTTCCATAATTTGGCTATGGTGCAAGAGAAAAGTGCTTCACCAGCAGAGTTATTGGCTTTAGTGACCTGTAAGTGATTTTTGCTGCTGGATCTTAATGGTCTAGTGGTGCAATAGGGTTGGAGTAGATTCTGGAGGGATGGGACTTTTAGTGGATGGTTTACTAGTTTGTCGGAGAGTGTGAGTTGATACCTTTGAAGGAGGTGAGGGAGTTCAAGCCAGCCCAGTTCAGCAAGTAAGAGACGGTGGTGACTACGGTAAGATGCCCCCATGGCGAATTTGGCGATTTTGTTGTAGCAGGTCTAGAGCTTGTTTAGAGCGCATTGCCTTAGGTTGGTATATATTGGAGAGGCATAAAGTAGGGTGAAGATAAGGTGGGAATTTGCTATAAAATCTTTGCTGAGAAGTTGCTTATTTCTGTATATGACTCCTAGTTTTTTGTGGACTTTTTTATGGTCATGGATATGTGAAAGTCAAATTTTAGTTTGTCTATTTCCACTCCTAGCAATTTGGTGTGTTCTGTTGGGTGTATAGTGGAGTTGTCTTTTGCTGTGATAAAGTGAGAGTTGTTTTGTGTATGTTTCGTTGGTTGGAAGATGAGTAGTTTAGTTTTGTTTGGGTTGAGTATTAATTGGGCATCGGATAACCAAGTTTCAACAGAGGAAAAGGCTTCCTGTGTGACTTTTTCCTGTTTGGGTAGGGACTGGGCTGAGCAGATGATGGTTGAGTCATCTGCGTATTGTATGAGTGTGCCATGTTTGGTGGCAGAGGCTAGATTATTGGTGAAAATAGTGAAGAGTAGGGGTCCAAGGATGGATCCTTGGGGAAACCCTATAGAAACAGGTTGTTGGGGAGATAAGTCATTATGCCAAACAAAGGATTTTTGGCAGGGGGAGTTGCAGTTAACTTTGAAACCAGTTGGTGGCTGACTGAGAGAAGGATAGGTTATTGAGGACAGAGATGAGTTTGTGTGGGACCATGTCAAATGCTTTAGATAGGTCTAGGAAAGTAGCAGAAGAGAGAGAGCCATTGTTTTTATGCTGAAGTATAGTCTTGGTAAATGAGAGGAAGGCAGTGGTGGTGCTATGGTCTGGTCGGAAACCATGCTGAGTACTGGAAAGGAGGTTGTTAGGAGGTAGTCTGAGACCTGAGAGTGAATGCATCTCTCTAGTATTTTGGAGCGTGGAGAGAGAATAGCTGTGGGGTGGTAATTGGTTAGTTCTGTGGAGGGGAATTATATGTGATACTTTCCATAGTGCGGGAATGTAACTTTGTGACTGAGATCGGTTAATCAAGATGGATACTGGGTAGGCTAGAGCATCAGCTGCGATTTGTAGGTATTCACTTGGGAGATTGTCTGCTCCTAATTTGGTGGGCTTAAGTTTAGCTGAGTTTTTTTTATGTTGGAGGTAGGAACAGGAGAAAGAGAAGACAGTGGGGAGATTACTAGTTGAAGGTGTGGGTTGGAGGGGAGGGGGGTTGTGTTGTCTAGCTGGTGATACTATGGTTTGTGTGAAGTGCGTGTTGAATGAGGTAGCAATATTTTCGGAGGAGTGAGGGATGTTAGGAGGAGGGGTACTGACTTTACCTGGGTGGAGGATGGAGTTTATGGAGGACCAGAATTGTTTGGGGTTGTGTTGGGAGGAGTCTAGGGCAGACTGGTAGTATTGGAGTTTGTCCTGTTTTATTAGTTTTTTGACTCTATTGCGTAGTTCTAGGAATTTCTGTCTAGTTGAGGGGGTTTTGGTTTTGCACCAGAGCTCCCAGGCTTTATCACCTGTTTTTCATTTCTGACTTAGTGGTTTTCTGTAGCCATGGGGAGGGTTATGCTTTGGTTCTGATAAGTCTTACGGGGGCATGGTAATTAAGGGTGCTCAGAAAGGTAGTATTAAAAAATTCAACTGCGTCATCAAGACTGAGGTACTTCAGAGGATGCCAGTTATATTCTTTGAGGGATGAGATGAATGTGAGTGGGTTAAAGTTTAGTTTTTTTACATATTTGACGGTAGATGACAGATTTAGCTTGGTATAGGTGTTTTTTGAGTAGGAATGTTGGGGAGTGATCACTGAGGCTATCTGATAAGCAGCCTGCTATGTATGACTGGGGGCTCTTACTGACTAGTATCCAATCCAGGGTAGTGTGCTTGTTGGAGTTTTTATCTATCCTGGTTGGCGACTGGAAAAGGGTCCATATATAAATTGTCCCACAGTCTGCAGATGACAAGTATTTCTGCTATTTGTTCTGCTGGCACTTCATGTTGGATGGTAACTGTGGAATGAATTTATACCTGCTTAACCATCCAATTTGACGTTATCCGTGTATTCATTCATCACCACAGGGTCTTGGATCTGACATCAGATCCAAGCCGACAATATTCAACAGACTGATCCAAAGATGATGTTCTTCGTGTATCACTGTTGCAGTCATTACATTTGGGGTAACTTGCTGGTAGGTTGCCCTCAGTCAGCCTGATTAACAAAGTCTTGGGTCCTGCGTCGGTTGCTGTCCCTTCTTCCATGACTTCAGGTTGTCAGGGGTATAAAACATGCAGCCTACGCCATTACATCAGTCTTTCTTGCCGTGCGGTGCCCGAAGCAGAAGCAGTCCGCAAGTGCCGGCCGACTCCTGAAATTTTCATTTTCGAGTTTCAGAACCAAAGTCTTCAACTTAAAGCTAAGTACCCCGTTGGGGAAACCCCTACCGATGTCAGTAAAAGTTAACAATTGCATTACTTGTGGGAAGCAAATACCGCAAAGATTTTCATTTGTAACTGTATTCCTTGCCTAGGCCCTGACCACGATATACCTTGCTGTCGGTTTTGTGCTTTATTTAAACAGCACACTATCCATCGTCTGTACATTTTGCCTCTAAATAGTTCGGTTCTCTGTTTAATTATCCTGAAATGACATCGGTTAGCCATCTGACTACCGGAATTCAAAAAAAATGCAAAGAAAAAGACAGAGACAGGCTGTCGAGGTCCAAAACTGCCGACGACGCTTCTCCTAAGCCAGTCGCCAGTACTCAGTGAGGTGCTTTTGCAGCCCCTGATACCCGCTATTTCTGACTCGCAGGCCTCTACTGACACCCATTCGGAGTCTGCTTTGCTGCGAGATGGTTCACCAATGGAACCCGCGGATGTCTCTACCTTGGATGGGTCCGGAGCCGCTGTGCAGGCGCCGGCTTCTGAGGGTGTATTCAGGCCTACAGACTTGCATATTAAACCGAATCCACCTTCTATTCTAAGGCCTAAATTTATTTTATTTTTATTTATTTATTTATTTGCAGTTGTTTAACCAGGATAAGTCCATTGGGCCAAAAGAACCCGTTTTCAATGGAGTCCTGGGGAGAAAAGCTCCACATAAAGATTATACAGAGATTATGTTCTACATACAGATTATACAAAGATTATGTTCCACACATAGTTTACATGAGGATTCTAAAGAAAAACATTCTATAATTTCTGGTTCAACGTTAGAAGTAGTAGTTTTTTTTTTTTTTTACTAAAAAATTACTAGGTAGGAGGAAAAAGAGTTGGGAGTAGAGAGTAGGTTATGAGGGGTGTGAACAGGAGCATTCCCATGAGGATGTTAGATGGGAATGTAGTGATTTTTTAAAGTAACTTGTGGGACTCAGGAGCCCTGTAGTACCCAGTCAGGTTTACTAGAAGCCGGAGGCAGAGAATCAGGGGCCATACTGGATTCCGAAAACACAACAATGTCTAGTACAGGAAGTATAGCCAAAGGTCTATGCTGAGGTGGGGTAACTTGTGGGACTCAGGAGCCCTGTAGTACCCAGTCAGGTTTACTAGAAGCCGGAGGCAGAGAATCAGGGGCCATACTGGATTCCGAAAACACAACAATGTCGGTCCTAATTTAAAGGAACATCAATGTCTAAAAAAACCGACGCCCAAGCCACATGCTCAGGCCCCTATGTCTAAAAAACAAATGATCAAAATGGCTGAAGATCTTATTACTCTAATCAGGGGTAGTCATCCCCCCCACCCTGTCTAAGAGGCCTCGGACTGAGTTTGACTATGAATCTTCTGATCAGGACTCTGATTCTTTTAATTCTTCCTATGACCTGGTTTTGTCCATATGGACGTATGAGGATTCTGATGCAGAGGATTCCATTCCCTATGCCCCCCCCGAGGACTTTTCTTTTGGGGAAACCTTACATACCTTAAGGGAGCATTTCCACTGGGAAAGTCAAGAATTTTCTGAATCTAAAAAGAGGCTTAGGGATTTCCTTCTTTTACCTCAGCATAGACCTTTGGCTATACTTCCTGTACTAGACATTGTTGTGTTTTCGGAATCCAGTATGGCCCCTGATTCTCTGCCTCCGGCTTCTAGTAAACCTGACTGGGTACTACAGGGCTCCTGAGTCCCACAAGTTCCTTTTCAAAAATTCTGTTGCAGACCCAGAAAGCATTTCCCAAGGGCATTAAGGCTTCTACTGCTAAAAATCCTACCCCTTCTGATAGAGACTCCAGGGCGCTGGATAGATGGGGTAAAAAGGTTTATACTTCTGCAACCTTGGCAATCAGGGCTTTAAACTGCCAATTTCATATGCTAAAATATCAACAGCATATTATGGGACTGCTTAAACAGAAAATTATATTGATTTCTGACTGTGTGGAAAGTAAAGATTTACAGGATTTATTGCATTCAGCTGAACAAGTTGGAAAACATACTTTGCAATGTGGTTTCGATTCTTTAGAGGCCTCTTGCAGGGCTGCTGTTACTGGGTCCGTGCTTAGAAGGCATGCTTGGCTTAAGGAGCTATCTCTGCCTGATCATGTTAAAGCAAAATTGTTGGATGTTCCTTTAAATTAGGACCGCCTGTTTGGCAATAAGGCTGAAGAAGTTCTAAAAAAGATGGAAGATAAAGCTCAATCTATGCGAACTGTGAAAGATTTATTACAAGTGCAACCTCCAAGATTTAGTAGGCACTAGCCTACTAAGAATTGGTCCTTTCTAGCTCCTTCCACATCAACTCAAGCCAAACCCAGACACACCAAAAGCATCAGGTTTCAGTCCCAAGGGACTCTCAGAACTAAGCAATGGGGTGCTTCACTTCCAAATCTGGAAATAACAAGACACCCCCCTATGCTAAACAGTCTCAATGACTTTCCTTTAAAATTACTAAGCACTTAACTTTCAGCCGCCCCTTTAGGGGGAAAGATTGCTCTGCATGCAAAAAACTGGGAACTCATAAACCAGGACAAATGGGTTTTAAATATAACATCCCAGAGATACAGGTTTCATTTCCACACGTTGCCAACACCAAACGGGTGACCAGACCTGCCCCCAAATCAGTGGGCAGAGGCTCAGAAACAAGTACTTTCCCTCTTAAACATGGGAGCTATTCAACCAGTGCCAGAAGAGGAAAAGAGACAAGGTTTCTATTACAGACTTTTCCTGGTACCCAGAAAAGACAAATCATGGCATCCAATTCTGGACCTGTCTACTCTAAACACTTTTCTGAACATTCCAAAATTCAAGATGCTGACTCTTCACCACTTACTTCCTATGCTAGGCAAGGATGCCTGGTTGGCAACTCTAGATTTAAAAGAAGCTTACCTGCATATCCCAATCAGGGAATTTTGCAGAAGATTCCTACGCTTCAAAGCAGGCTATTTGCATTATCAGTTCTCTGCGCTGCCCTTTGGCTTATCTACTGCGCCCAGGGTATTCACAAAGTGCCTGGCTCCAGTAATTGCATTTTGAAGGCAAAGACAAATTCAAATATATCCATACCTGGACGATTGTCTAATTCAGGCAGAAAACCAGACCATACTTATAAATCATTTGGCGTTTGTAAAAAGGGTTCTAACTTGTCTAGGGTACACCATAAACGAAAAGAAATCACAACTGGTACCCTCTCAACAGATTACATTCCTGGGTGCAAGCTTGAATACAACTGCCCAGATGGCTTTCCTCACGCCAGAAAAGCAAATTCATTTGGTAACTTACTTCAAACAAGTGGCCACTTAAAACCCTGCTATCTGCAAGACAAATGCTGCAAGACTTGGGGTTCATGGCCTCCTGCATTCTTCTAATTCCATATGCAAGACTGCATATGAAGAAACTTCAGTGGTACTTAAGTCTATGGAGTCAACATTGTCACAGCCTGGAAACAATGATTCCTATCGTACCTTGCCTACGCCTAGACTTCCTATGGTGGGCAGAGACCTGGCACCAAAACAAGGGACTGCCATTCGCACTACCCTCTGCCACCCAAACCCTAACTACAGACGCATCAGACTATGCATGGGGGGGCTCACCTGGCAGGAAAGTGCATTCGGGGCAAATGGAGCCCAAATCAAATGCACCTACATGTCAATCAAAAAGAAATGTTAGCTGTACAGAATGCCCTGACAGCCTTCAAGGACTACATTTATCCAGGACAACTAATGGTAAAGACGGACAACACCACAGTTATGTGGTACATAAGCAGGGGGTACACATTCCTACCCCCTCTGCAGACTAGCCATGGCACTGTGGAACACAGCCTTGAGCTACCAAGTGCAACTACAAGCTCAATTCCTACCAGGAAAACTGAATATACTGGAAGACGAACTAAGCAGAATTCTCATGGACCCACATGAGTGGAAACTGGAACCATGGATTTTCAACATGTTGACAAGCAAATGGGGGAGCCCAGACAGATCTTTTTGCCTCCCCCAAAGCTACCAGTTGGACAAATGTTGTACAAGAACTCCTCACAAAAAAGCCTGGAAAGTGGATGCTCTGTCCTTCAGCTGGAAAAACCTATCAGTCTATGCCTTCCCCCTCTGCCTCTGCTCTCCAAAGTTCTGCTAAAAGTCAAACAGGACAATCCAAAAATTATTTTGATTGCTCCAGACTGGCCATGCCAACACTAGTACCCACTCCTGCGCAGTGTGACACAAATTTCTCCATGGCACCTGCCTCAGACACATTTCTTACTGTCTCAGCAGGAGAACCAAATTCTGCACCCTCAGCTCCCAACATTGAACCTTGCAGCTTGGCCAGTCACTTAAATTCACCCTTAGCATCCCTCTGCAAACCTGTGATGGATGTGATCTTGGAGGCGAGAAGACCTAGTACTAGAAAATCTTATGCTGACAAATGGAAAAGATTCTGTGCCTGGAATCAGTCTCAAGGGATGAGCACAGCAGCACCCAATTTACCTCAGATTTTGCAATACTTGACTGAGATGCTTTACAAGGGCCTGTCTTTTTCCTCCATTAAAATTGACGCCTCAGCCATTTCAGCTCATTATAACACAGAACCTTCGCTCTTCTCTCATCCTCTGCTCAAGCAGTACCTCATAAGGGCCAAAAACTAGAGACCACCCAGGAGAGCTCCAATCCCTGCCTGGGACCTTAACTTTGTATTGGAGAAACTCACTGTACCTCCTTTCGGGACAGCTGCTTCTGCAGACTTAAAATTTCTTTCTTGGAAAACAGCCTTCCTTTTAGCAATCACTTCAGCTAGAAGGATACCTGAATTACAGGCCTTTATGGCAGTGGAGCCTTTCATCATCTTTCATGCAGACAGGGTCACACTCAGGACCAATCCATCCTTCATGCCCAAAATGGTATCCAGTGTGGCTCTTAATCAGTCCATTCATTTGCCAACTTTCTTTCCCAATCCACAGAACAAAGGGGAACGGATTCTGCATTCATTGGATGTGCACAGACTACTTAGATTCTACTTGGACAGGACTAAACCCTGAAGAAAATCTGAACAACTGCTGGTAGCATTTGTTGCAGGGGCAGCGGGGAAGGCTATTTCAAAACAAACCATTTCTAAATGGATAAGCCATTGCATTCATTTCTGCTATAAGCACCATGGAAAACCTTTCCCCAGGGGATCAGATCTTATTCCACCAGGGCTGCATCTACTTCTGCAGCCTTTCTCAGAGGTGTTCCTACCCAGGGATATTCTAGAAGCTGCTACCTGGAATTCAGTTCATACTTTCACCAAGCATTATCATTTACCAATTTTCTCTAACTCCAGAGTTGGCTTTACCACTGCTGTCTTGCAGGGCCTTATAGCTGGTCCTAATGCTGTATAAATCCATCCTCCCCAACCATAGCTTTGGGAATCTACCCAAATGTAATGACTACAACAGTGAAACACGAAGAACATAGTACAGTTGTGTACACTTACCATAAATGTAGATGTTCGAGTGTATTCACTGTTGCAGTCCTGGTTACCCTCCCTCCAGCCCCCTGTTTTTCTCTTACTATACCTCTACTGTCTTTTACTATGCTTAAAAACCTTTTTGGTGTATTTGCTTTTGGTTGGAGGTATATTTTTGTGTTTTTAATTTTATTTTGCTCTCGATTTGGGGGGCACCTGACATCTGGGGCAAGAAAAACTGAGTTAATGGCGTCGTTTGTATGTTTTATACCCCTGACGACCTGACGTCATGGAAGAAGGGACAGCAACTGACACAGGACCCAAGACTTTGTTAATCAGGCCGACTGAGGGCAGCCTGCCCGCAGGTTACTCCAAATGTAATGAATACAACAGTGAATACACTCAACATCTACATTTATGGTAAGTGTACACAACTGTACTTTGCTCCTCCCTCTCCCATAATGCCCTGCTGCTCTCTAAACCACAGATCTTGTTTGCAAAGCTTCCTGTGCAGACTCGCTCCTCTGGCTGGTTAAGTAAAAAGTTTTCCACCTTTTTTATTATCTTTCTTAGTTTGGTAGTTTTCTAGTGTAGGGTGGTCTAGTTATACAGTTTTACAGTTTTTATAGCGTAGATCCCTCCCCTCCTATTTAGTTAGATGTGTGTGTGTGTCTGTGTGTTTGCACACACACATATGGGCTCAGGCACCCTTTTTTCTTTCAGCTGTTAGAGCTTTATTCAGATAGCCGCTGTAACATTTGCAGTAGTTGTAGTGTGATACAATGTCTGATAGGCCTGCTGGGTTTAAAAAGTGCTCCTTGTGCAGTCGGAAAATGCCAAATTCCAATACGCACGAGGAGTGTGTTTACTGTTTGGGTGCTCCGCACCTGGAGATAGTGTGGCCTTTGTGCTGCATTTAGCCCCAGAGCCTTAGCAGAATGCCACATAAAGTTACTTCCAAAGGGTCTGGTGCAAGGGGGTCCATTTGTTTCCCCCTTTTCTTTTCCAACCAGAAGACCCCTTCTCATCCAGTTTCTGCCAAGGAACCATGGCTTTTGGATCCCAAGGTCCCAGATTTAATCCCAACCCAGTCTGCCTCCTATCCAAGGACTTTGGAGCCGAGAGCTGCAGAGCTTTTGGTTGGACCCAGGTCCCGTCCAGATTAGAAGCCGTTGGATCTGGCCAAGGTGGGGCCAGCCTTGGACCCGACCTGTTAATTGGATCCATCCACAGAGCCAGTTAAGCCTTTGGATCCAATCATAATCTTGGAGGAGCCTGCAGTCCCTTCCACCGCCAAACAGAGACCACAGTCTTCTCCGAGACATTGGATCCATTCCCTGGAGCCTGGTAGTAGGTCAGGGAGGTCTCCTTCCAGGTCCACCTACTTCTCTTCCTTTTCTAGATCTTCTAGGAATCTTCTGCCCTCAGACATGGACAGGATGATGAGTTTTCTCAAGGCCCAGATAGAGTTGGATCTCCTGGCTTCTCTTGCCACCCCCCCCCCCCCAGCTTCTCCTTCTCCTCATCCAACTCGAATAGGTTTGAATTCTAGGGACCAGGAAGTTTGCTGCCAGATTCAAGTGAGGCCGAGTATTTCCCCTTTCTTGTCCTCCTCAGGGTCCCTGGCTTATTTTGTTGATCCGCCCTCAGAGCGGGGTGAGCCCCATGCTGGAGTGGTCAATGCCGGCTCCATGGGGGGGGGGGGGGCTGGTACCATTTTTCTGGACATATCCTTTCCTCTCGGTGCCTTGGCTTTCGATAGTTTCCGGACTGGTATCATCTGGGAGGCGGGGGGCTGTTTCCATATGTGTTCTTCCTCTCTAGGGGACTTCTCCCTTGGACGTGGGGGATGGGCCCACTTCCAGCCCCTTTGTCTTTTGGGTGGTAGAGAGGACCTTCTCCAGGTCTGGAGTCTCCTCTGCCACACCTCTGGGTCCCTCCTGGCCTCTCTCTACCTTAGCTGGTGAGGCCTCACATCTTGTCTTGGGTCAGCCCTCCCGATCGAGCCTTCAGGGGGTTTCCTCCTCTCTGGGAGTCCCCATCGCTTCTGAATCCTCCCCAGAGCTCCCAGCGGAAGGAAGTCCATCGTAACAGAAAGTGAAAAAGGAGGCACTTGGACCCCCCCCTGGAATCTCTCACAGAGGATGCAGACCTCGAGGATGGAGGCGGGTTCCACAGCTCTCTGGCTGATGATGTCTCCTTTGGAAACCTCCTTGAGCTCCTGAAGCAAGAGGGCAGGTGGTCTCCCCAACCCCTGTCTTCGGAGGAGTCTGTATTTTTGAAGGCCTTTGGGATGGGCCCGTCTACCTCCTGGTTAGTTGAGCTGATCGCCAGCAGGGCCTGGAAGGAACTGGGCACTATGTAGCTTGTTCCAAAGAGGGCTGAAAAAGTCCTTAGTCCCCCTGTGAACCAGTTGTTCTGGAGCAAAGGAGTACCAGTCGATGCCATTGCGGTTGTTGCCGCCATGAAGAAGGAGCTAGCATAGCAGAGCTCCACTGTGCATCTGCTAAGCAGGGAGTCCCAGGTGATGGACCATTTTGGGAAGCAGGTGTATGCCTCAGCTACCTTTCGACTGAGGGTGACTAACTATTTGGTACATTTTATCCGCCTCCAAAGTGATTTGGTTCAAGAGCTCTATGCCTGCCTTGCAGAGTTATTGCCAGTGGAGAACCTCAAGCAGGTGTCTCCCAAGTTTGCCACTCTGACCTCTCTCACGAATTCTTTGCTGAGACTAATCTCCAGTGCTGTGGAGGCTACCTCTTGAGCTGCTTGCATGGACATTGCCTTGTGGCGTCATGCCTGGCTATGCTTGTGTGTTTGCGGAAAACTGTAAGGTTTTATTTACTAATGCCCCCTTCAATGGTTCCACTCGCTTTGGACTCTCAGTAAAGGATATTTTGACCCACAATAACCAGGAAGGGAAGACTGTGTCTGTGATAGGAATCAAGCTTTCGGCCCCTCAAAGGTCCTTCTCGAAGACCTAAGGGAGAACCAGAAAGATGTGGTTCCATAAGGTGCAGTCTCCCTTTCAGGACGCTCCTGACAAATCTTCTTCCAGAGGCAGGGGGAGAGGTTTTAATGGATGACACCGCCCTCGTTGCAGTGGGGGGGGGGGTCTGCAAAATCAGGGTTCCAGGGAACCCTTCTCTGAGCAACCCTACCAGCGCTCCTGAAGTAATTTTTCCAGGGGTTATTTCGATCCCTTTTCAGAACCCCCCTCCAGTGAGAAATTATCTCCCGATGTTCCTCCCAGTCAGAAGGAGTTGGCCCTCAAAGAAGTTCAACTACTTCTTCAAGAGACATCCAAGAGGTCCCGGCAGGACAAAGAGGATCTGGTACTTATTATTTTTAGTGCCAGAAAAGATGGGGGGGCTTGCATCCTATTTTGTATGTCAGTGAGCTCAATCTTTCAGTCAAGAAGTCGAATTTCTAAATTGTCACTGCTCAGTCCATTCTGCCCCTCTTATGCAGGGATGATTGCATGTGCTCAGTAGATCTCCAGAAGTCTTACCATCGTATCAAGATAGACAGGCATTCCAGGAGACATGTTCTCTTCTGGCTAGGGGCCATTCATTACCAGTTCAGAGCTTTACCCTTCAGTCTCATCACAGCCCCCCCGGGTGTTTACTAATTAAATGGCAGTGGTAGTGGCTCACCTACAGCTGCAGGGGTTCCAGGTCTTTCCATACCTTGACGATTGGCTCCTCACGGCACCTTTGAGGCATCGACTGACTCAGGCGGTTCAGTATATTCTTCCCCTCTTCTGTCAGCTGGGTATAACCATCAACCTGGCAAAATCCAATCTGATCCTCGCACAACAGTTGGAGTTCATAGGAGTTTAGTTGAACTCCCTGTCGGAGATTGCAACTTTGCCTTTGCACAGAATTCAGTTGATACGGGAACAGGTCACACAGATTTTGGACCTGCTTCACCCCCCACTAGTTCATTTGGTTCTTTGTGCTCTCAGTTCCGTGACCTCGGCAGTTCTTGTTCCTCTGGCCAGGTACCACATGCGGGTGTTACAGTGGACTTAGTCCAATTGTCAGCTCTTCCTCATCCCCCCCATCTGTGACCATAAAACTGACGCCTATGTGCAGACGTCATCTCGAGTGGTGGCTTCAGTCTCAGGATTTCTCTGTAGGCAGGCCCTTCTCTCCCTCAACCCATGGCAGCCTCCCTCCTGGGATGGGGGGGGGGGGCATATTTGGGGGAAGAACATCCAAGGCACGTAATCCACACTAGAGACCAAGTTGCATATAAACATTCTAGAGATGAGAAAAAATGAAAAAGAATCCACAGGCAGCAATGCAGCTCCAAAAAAGGGGAATTTTTAATCCACAAAGCTGTATAATGTAAGTGCTTTCGTCTTGCTTCAATGAGCAAGACTTCTTCAGACAAACAAACTTCTAACCAGATGCAGCCATATAAAAATGTCATGTGATCACATTAAGTTCTAAAAGCAATACTCACTAACATTAAAAATACACGATCTATACTAACTAAATGTGGACAAAGCTAACCAGGTATAAATAATACAAAATATGGACAACCCTGTTTGAATTTTTTAACAGCTAAATCCAAGAATAAAAATAAGCAGAAGAGATGCACAAAGGACATGGTGGCACAATTAATTCTACCATCCACCTAAATAAAATGAAGTGATGCTAAAATGTGCAGCTGGACATATATTTAATGATATAATCATTAATAACTAAGGTTCAAAAAATGTAAGAAATACAAACGAAATGCAGACAAAAAAACTTGGTTATTAATGATTATTATGTTATTATTATTTATATCTTATTTTTCTTATATTATAATTCTTATATTTGTGTCTCTTCTGCTTATTTCTATTCTTGCATTTAGCTGTTAAAAAATTCAAACTGGGTCGTCCATATTTTGTATTATCTATACCTGGTTAGCTTTGTTCACATTTAGTTAGTATGGATCGCATCTAACTTGTTACAATTTTTAGTGTATTTTTAATGTTAGTGAGTATTGCTTTTAGAACTTAATGTGATCACATGACATTTTTATATGGCTGCATCTTGTTAGTTTGAAGAAGTCTTGCTCATTGAAGCAAGACGAAAGCGCTTACATTATAGCTTTGTGGATTAAAAATGCCCCTTTTTTGGAGCTGTGTTGCTGCCTGTGGTTTCTTTTTTGTTTTTTGAAGTTTGCCTTTATTTTACCAGTTTGATTCTAGAGATGAGGGCAGTTCTTCTATCGTTGCAAGCCTTCCAGGACTGCCTCCCTCTTGGGACAATTGCTATCCTGACAGATGACATAGTGGTCATCTGGTATGTTAATAAACAAGAGGGAACACACTCTTACCCATTATGCCAAGAGGTTATGAGAGTGTGGGAATGGGCTGTGTCCTCCAGCCGCTTCCTTATTGCAATGCACATACCAGGGGATTCCATCATGTTAGCCCCCAGGCTCAGTAGATCAGTCTTGAGTCCTCATGAGTGGTCCCTCAATCCTTCAGTGGCGAAACAGATTTTCGACCATTGGTGTTAAATTGTTGTGAAAAATGCCAGAAGTAACCAGACTTACAATGTACTGCTGTTTCCATTATAGTTTAATCTGTCCAAACAGTTACACTGTCTGAGATCAGACTGTGGTGGTGGTAATGCGGTAGTGTTGTCGCCTCACAGTTAGACGTTGCACGTTCGATTCTCAGAGCGTCTTCTGTGTGTCGACATGCGTGAATTGGCATTCCTTCATTGAAGGTTGTGCGTTAGGCCCAGCAAGCCAGCATGTAAAAATCTACTGCCAATCATTAGCGGATCGGAGTTCCGCTGTGGCGACCCCTAACCGGGAAAAGCCGAAAGACAGTTTAGTTTATAACACAGCTAGCAAAAAAGTTCTTTTGAGTTTTACTATACAGATTAATGCACACTTAATCAAGATGTCACTGAATAAGAGAAAACAATGTCCAGTTTTATATACCCTTTTCAAAGGGCAACCAATGTTATTTTTAATCTCCTTGTGGTCTGCATGATTGGTTTCTGTTTCTGTTTCTGTCTGAAGTCTTTCCCTGTTGAACAAGCTTCCTTATTATAACAGAATGCCATTTAGTTATATTTAACCCATAAAACTAGACATGTTTTTTTCCATGAACCATTTTTAAACATACTTACAGTAAAGCTAAACTAAGCATGTTTCATTTTTGCAGGTGTCTGTCTGCGATAGCTGCTTTCTTCAGCACACACTTTTTTGTGTTTCACTTTTGTTTTTTTAGAAAAACATATTTATTTTAAGCCTTGTCAAGTTCACCCTTGCTTTACAAGGCAAAACCTTGTATTAATAAAATGCATACTTTTCTTTTTGCATTGCAGCATACACTTAATTGCTTTGGAGAAAGACTAATCTCTATCAATTCCCCCTTTTTTAATTAAGTCAAGGAAAAATGCAAAAAAGCATTTTACAGGAAAATGTGATCCTCTGTACTTAATAGCCTTTCTTTTTTGTTAACACTTGTTACTTGTTTGACAGTTTTATTAACACAAATTTTAACACCTCTTATATTTGAGATAGCTCCAGAAGTTGCATTTGCTAAAACGTTTATCAACTTTGTGACGTTTCATATTGCCTTCGTGGCACCATACCAGTGAAAGATTTCAGCTCCTGAAATAACACCATTTCCTATATCCAGCTGTTTTAAACCTTGCCCTATTTTGGAAAACTATCATGAACCTCCCTCTTTTTCTGGTGATTTTTTACCATGTCCTCTGATAATGTGTGAGTAATTTTCATTATTGAAACTGCATACTCTGTGTAACAGAATTCCTCCTCTTTCATCCCTTCCTTAAAAGAAGTATTGTGTTAACTCCCATACTGTTTTTGTTTTATACTTTACTGACACTGTTTGACTGTTATTAGCTTACACTGATTTCTATGAACCAACATGGTGTGCTGCTTTTGCTTGGATTTTTATTAACTGAAAAATGCTGTTTTTCTAAGTTTTTATGAAGTTTTTTTTTAGTCACTCTGCAGTTTACTTACCTGTATGTATTCCTGTGTATTATTTCCAGGATGGCAGTTACACCAGTCTAACTAATGATGCTCTTGCTGTACTAGTTTGTTTACAAATGTATAAATCTGTTTGCTGTTATATTCCACGCAAGACATTTTTTTTTGCAAATGTGACATTACAGTCACTGTTTCCTTCCAATATTGATCCTGTTTGCTGTATGTATAAGCTGCCTTTGGAGACATACTGTACTTTTAATGTGGTGGTGGGGGGTTGACCCTCTCTTGTTACCACAGAACCTTTTGTCATTTAGGATTTGTCGTAAGTACTGCCTTAAATGTTACTCCATTTCCAGATGTGAACTTCCATACCCATCATTTAATTGCATTGTTTAGATGTTCTTTGTGTTTCACTGTTGCAGTCATCACACTTGGGTTATCTGCCAGCAGGTAGCACTCAGTTGGCCCGAATACCAGAGACTTAGTATTTCTGCGTCGGTTGCTGTCGCTTCAGGACTGACATTAGGTAGTCAGGGGTATAAAAACAGTCAGCCGATGCCATTACACCAGTCTTTCTTGCCGAGGATTCCGAAGCAGAAGCAGTTCACACGCGTGCTAGTTGGCCGCTACCTGAGTTTTTGTTTCCGAAATTGAATCATCCTGAAGTCTTCTAAAGCTAAGTACCCTGTTGGGGTTCCTTTTTTTTTGCTCTAACCAATTTCAGAAAAAGTTAAGTTGTCTCGCCTGTGGAAAGCGAATACCACACCGAGATTTCCATTCTTACTGTGTCACCTGTTTAGGCCCAGACCACGACGTACCTCGTCGGTTTTGTGCTTTATTCAACGCCTGAACTATTCATCATCGGGCCCTTATTGTAGCTAAATACTTTTATTCTTGATCTCTGTATTCCAAAATGGCTTCAGTAAGCCATCCGACTACCGATCTTCTGAAAAAACATTAAGGATAAAGACGAGACAAACTGCACAGGTCCAAAACTGCCGACAACGCTTCCATTAAGCTAGTCGCCAGTTCACTGGTACTCAGTGAAGTGCTTTTGCAGCCCCTGATGCCCACTTTGGATTCGCAGGCCGCTACCGAGACCCATTCGGAGTCCGGTATCCCGCCAGACTCTTTGACTATGGAACCTGCGGATGTCTCTACCTTGGATTGGTCTGGAGCCACTGTGCAGGCACCAGCTTCTGAGGAAGTTCTTTGCATTACCAACATTCGAGACAAACCGATGACTTCTTTCATGTCTTCAGTTCTTTCTAAAACTACAGAGTTTCTAAGGCAGAGTACGAGCTCCGCCTAAAAAACTGACTATCCAAACTCAAGCGCCTGCTTCCTTGCCACAATCTCAAATGCTTAAAATGGCAGAAGATCTGATCATGCTGATTAGGGGAAGCCATCCTTCCCCTGCTAAAAGAGAGACCTGTCCCCAGCAGGTTTAACTGACCAAGAGTCCAACAACTCTGATGTTTCTGAATATGAAGACATGCCTTTATCTACGTATGAGTATTCAAATGCAGAGGAATCCATTCCTTCTGCTTCCTCTCCAGAGGATTTTTCTTTTGCTGAAACCCTACATACTTTGATAGAGCCTTTCCACTGGGATTGCCAGGATTATCCTCAGTCTAAAAAGAGACTCAGAGAATTTTTAGATTTACCACAGCACAGACCCTTAGCTATCCCTCCTGTTCTGGATGTTGTGGATGATGTCATCATGGAATCCAGTCTAACTCCTGATACTTTACCCCCTGCTCCAAGGAAACGAGACAGGTACTACAGAGTCCCTGACTCTCAAGTTTCTTTTCAAAAATCCTACTGCTGACCCAGAGGTAATCTCCCAAGGACCTAAAGGAATAAAAGCAACTACAGCTAAGAATCCCACCCCTTCGTACAGGGATTCCTGGGCTTTAAACAGATGGGGTAAAAAAGTATACACCTCTGCAACTCTCGCCATTAGAGCATTGAATTGTCAGTTCCACATGCTGAAATACCAGCAACACACTATGGAACTTATTAAGCAAAAATTATCTACCTTTCCTGACTGTGCAGAAAGTAAAGAATTACAGGAGCTTATGCATTCTGCAAGCCAAGTCAGCAAGCATACCCTGCAATGTGGGTTTGACGCCCTAGAAGCATCTTGCAGGGCAGCAGTCACAGGTTCTGTACTTAGAAGGCATGCTTGGCTTAAGGAACAGACCTTGCCAGACCATGTAAAATCAAAATTACTGGACGCTCCTTTGAACAAGGGCAATTTGCCACAAAAGCAGAAGAGGTTTTAAAAAAGATGGAAGAAAAGGCTTACATCTATGCAGACAGTCAAAGATTTTTTGCAAGTGCAGCCTCCAAGATTCAGTAGGCATTGTCCCTCGAAACATTGGTCCTTTCCAGCCTCCCCGTGGCCACCTCAAACTTAAACCCAGGGGAATCAGACCCCGCAGATTACAGTCTCAGGGTATGCAGAGGTCTAAGCAATACAGTACTTCCTTTTCTAAAACAGGGAGTGCTTAGCCACCCCCTTATGGAAAGAATTCACAATGATTTCTCAACTCCTCTCCTCACCTCTGCCCAGTTGCTCTTGCCTCTAGGAGGAAAACTTTTCCACCATGCAAAAAACTGGACCTCCATCACCAACGATCGATGGGTCCTCAACATAGTATCCCAGGGGTACAAATTTTTTTTCCACACACTGCCAACCCCAATAAGGTTCCCGGACCTTCCTCCAAACCAGTGGGCAGAGGCACAAAACCAAGTTCAATCCCTGCTCTCCATAAGGGCAATTCAGCCTGTTCCTGCAGAACAGATAGGCCAAGGTTTTTATTCCAGACTTTTCCTGGTACCCAGAAAAGAAGGCACCTGGCGCCCAATCTTAGATCTATCCATTCTAAACACCTTCCTGGTGGTACCAAAATTCAAAATGCTCACCCTACAGCAGCTTCTCCTTATGCTGTCCAAAGATGCCTAGTTAGCTACCCTAAAGGAAGCCTATCTGCACATCCCTACCAGGGACTCATGCAGGAAATATCTACATTTCAGGGCAGGATTTATGCATCATCAGTTCTCTGCACTTCCCTTTGGCTTATCCACTGCTCCCAGAGTCTTCACAAAATGCCTGGCTCCAGCCATTGCATGTTACAGACAGAGAAAGATTCAAATTTACCATTACTTGGATGATTGCAAGATTCAGGCAGACAGTCAGGAAAAGCTGTTGCAGTACCTGACATTTGTAAAGGACCTTATAACCTCCTTGGGGTTACACTATTAATGAAAAGAAATCAAAACTAGCCCCCAGTCAAAAAATTGTATTCCTGGGAGCAAGCTTGGACACAGCATCCAGGATGGCATGCCTTACTCCAGAAAAACAAGCCTGAGAGGCTACTTCACTCAAATGGCCACCAGAACGTAGCTGTCCACAAGGAAAATCCTGCAGGCTCTAGGGTTTATGGCCTCCTGCATTCTTCTAATTCCATATGCCAGACTGCATATGAGGAAACTTTAGTGGTACTTAAAACGTCTTTGGTGCCAACATTCTCAGCACCTGGAAACTATCATACCTTGTCTCAGGACAGAGGTTCTTTGGTGGGCAGCAGCATGCAGCCACAACAAGAGACTTCCCTTTACAGAACCCCACACCGCCCAGACCCTAACCACAAACGCATCAGACTATGCCTGGGGTGCACATCTGAATGTCAGGTGCATTCAGAGCCACTGGAGCCCAAACCAAATTCATCTGCACATCAGCCAAAAAGAGATGCTAGCTGTTCAGCATGCTTTGGCAGCTTTCAGATCCCTGCTGTCACCAGGGTACCTTCTGATAAAAAATGACAGCACCACAGTGATGTGGTACATCAACAAGCAGGGGGGAACCCACTCTTACCCACTCTGCAGGCTAGCCATGACCCTGTGGAACACGGCCTTGGCTATGCATATTCACCTGCAAGCTCAATTCCTGCCAGGCAAACAAAACTTCTCTGGCAGAAGACTTAAGCAGAAATCTCCTAGACCCACACGAGTGGCAATTGGACCTAAACACCTTCAGCCTTCTTACCCAGAAAAGGGGTACCCCAAAGGTGGACCTGTTTTCTTTCCCCTACAATCACCAGCTCAGCAAATTCTGCACCAGGGTACCTCACAGCAAGGCCTAGAAAGTGGATGGCCTATCCTTCCAGTGGGTAAACCTCTCAATCTATGCATTCCCCCTCTGCCTCTTCTTACAAGAGTGCTACTCAAGATAAGGCAGGAAAGACCAAGGACAATCCTGATTGCTCCAGACTGGCCATGCTAGCACTGGTACCCACTACTGCGCAGTCCATCACTGGTGGCACCTACCCCAGATCCCAACCCTCCTCACTCAGCAGGAGGGGCAGATCTTGCATCTGCAACTGCAAACCCTGAACCTTGCAGCCTGGCTTATTACTTGAATTCTCCTCCAGTGGCCAGCTTAAGCAAGCAGGGGCTGGACATCATTTGTGAAGCCAGAAGATCCAGTACAAGGAAATCCTGTGCTGATAAGTGGAAAACTTATTGCTCCTGGATTCACTCTAAAGGAACGGATACAGCACAGCCCTCCTTACCTCACATCCTGGACTACCTAGCAGACCTACTCTAAAGAGGCCTATCCTTCTCTTCCATTAAGATCCATGCCTCTGCCATCTCTGCTCATTATAGCACTGAGCCACCTCTCTTCTCACACCCTCTCTTCAGACAGTTCCTGAGAGGGGCTAACAACTTAAGGCCACCAAGAAGAACACCCACCCCTGCTTTGGGACCTTAACTTTGTGCTGGAAAAGCTCACGCTACCCCCGTTTGAGCCTGCAGCATCAGCAGAGTTAAAATTCCTCTCTTGGAATACAGCCTTGCTTCTGGCCATCACTTCAGCTAGAAGAGTGTCTGAGCTTACAAGTACTTATGGCTGTGGAACCATTCATTATTTTTCAAGCTGGTCTCCCTCAGGACTAACCCTACTTTTATGCCTAAAGTGGTGTCGCGTGTGGCTCTCAAACAATCTATCCATTTGCCCACCTTTTTCCCTAATCCTCAAAATAAGGGGGAAAGGATCCTGCACTCTTTAGATGTGCACAGACAGCTCAGATTCTACCTTGATAGGAATAAGCCCTTCAGGAAATCTGACCATTTACTAGTCAGCTTTGCACCAGGGGCAGAGGGCAAGGCCATATTGAAACAAACCATCTCCAAATGGATAGCACACTGTATCCATTTCTGTTACAAACACCATGGGAAACCACCCCCTCAGGGTGTCGGAATGCATTCCACGAAGCCAACTTCAACCTCTACAGCCTTTCTTAGAGGAGTCCCTACTAGGGACATTCTGGAAGCTGCTACTTGGAGTTCTATTCACACCTTCACCAAGCATTACCACCTGCCTATCCTTTCCAAATCCAGGGTGGGTTTTGCAACAGCAGTCCTGCAGGGCATACTAGCCAGCCCCAACTCTTCTTGTCTGCCTCCACCCATTCTTCAGCTTTGGGAATCAACCCAAGTGTGGTGACTGCAACAGTGTACGAACATAGTACGGTTGTGTACACCATAAATGTAGATGTTGGTGTTTTCACTGTTGCAGTCCTGGTTTCCCACCCTCCTGCCCCCTTGTCTCTCTCTCTTACTCATCCCTTACAGGGCAATTGGTATTTACTTTTTACTGGTGGTGTTTTTCCCACTATAACTTAGCTCCCTATTTGCGGGCTCCTGACATTTGGGGCAAGAAAAACTGATGTAATGGCGTCTGCTGCCTGTTTTTATACCCCTGGCGACCTGACCTCAGTCATGAAGTGACAGCAACTGACGCAGAAATACTAAGTCTCTGGTATTCGGGCTGACTGAGGGCTACTTGCTGTGTCTGTAGGTTATTTCTGTGTTTGTTCTTAATCTGCCCTGGCTTATTAAACCAGTAAAGTAATATTTATTTATTTTTACTTTTTTTGGTCCCCTTTAATTAATTTACATTGAGTTATGTGTACTGACAGTGTCTTCCATTAATTTAAAAGGTCCCTGTACTTTGCTGTCGTCTGATAACCTGTGTATTTATTGTTAATTTATTGCTATAATGCCTATTTTCTGCCATGATCTCTGTTATAAGGAGGATCCCCATATTCTACTGGTCATAATTTACCATTTTCATTATACTGTTAGTAATTGCCTTTTTCAGTAAGTCAAGGGGATTGTCCTTCCTTCTATTTATTACTTCCCTCCTTTTTCTGTGTACCCTCATGTTTGCAGGTTCTTTGCATTTATGTCCTTTCTATGTATTACCTGTTTCAAAACTGTGTATTTAACTGTCTGTGGCTGTCTCCTGTTTTCATAATTTTTACTGCCGAATTGTCTGCAGTAGACTAGATTGTTGTACCTGTACCTGTAGCAACTGTGACATTTTTAGGCTTAATGTTATCTTCAGATCATAAAACTGCTTTTTGTAGTCTACAAGCTGTTTTAGTACATTTCCTATTTGTATCTGAAATTCCGCTTTTTCTGAATTGTCTAGCACTCTGGCTGTCTCTTGCTCCAGGTGGAGTTTGAGATGTTTAATCTCTGCACCTGTATCTGACTGGCTGGCAGAAACTGATTGCAGAATGTCGTTAACTGTCTCATGAAATTGCTTTAACATGCCATCATGCCTGACCAAAACATTTATTGTTTTTTTGTGTCAGGTTATTTAGACTGTCTGATCATTTTGAGATAGTTTTTTAAATTTTTTAAGTGGTGGAAACTGGCATTACCTTGTATGTGTGTTTAAAACAGTTATGTGAGTCTAGACACTCACCTGTTTTAGCTGCTTGCTTTGCTTTGGCATCTGCCAAAGCATTTCCTGTAGCGTGTTCTGTATTACATTTTTATGTGCTTTGATTTTGACAGTACTAAACTTTCCCTGTAAATCATTCTGGGAATCGATGCATATAACTCCCGTAGTACTGGAGCATATTTTTGGGATTTGCCAACACTGTCAACAAATCCCCTTCTGACTCAAACTGGCATGTGTAAGCGTAAAGAATTTACCACATAGGCACTGTCATTGTAAATATTGACAGGTTAAAAATGCTGTAAAACATATTTTACTGCTTTTATATGACTTTAAACATTTGGGAATAAATGCAAAAAAAAAAAAAAACAAAAAAAAAAACATTTAAATAAAGCATCATTTCAAATAGACCACGCAGTGTATGTCAACCATTGTTTAAATGCCAACATACTGAAACAAAATTCCTTTTAATGTCTTGCCAGTGAGACAGAGTCTGCAATAAACAAGACTACTTCTTTCGGCTTTTCCTGGTTAGGGGTCGCCACAGCGGATCACCTGTCCACTCATAATTGGCAGTGGAGTTTTACGGTGTCAAGTTGCCAGCCCGGCACCCAATCTTCCACAGAAGGCACACACGCCTAAGGCCAATTTAGTGTACAATCCACCTACAGCATGTCTTTGGGATGTGGGAGGAAACCCACGCGACCACAGGGAGGACATGCAGACTCCGCACAGAAGGCACCCCAGCAGAGGATCGAACCAGAGAACCTCTTGCTGTGAGGCAGCAAAGCTAACCGCTGGCCACCATGGCTATTGATAAAAATAGCAGGAGAAATAACTGCCATTTTTGCTGAACCCTATCCAGTGTCAATTGGTGTATTTTGTGCCCCTTGTAAATCTTGTTGGCTTTTTTTTTTTTTTTTTTTTTAAACTGTCTTGTCAGATTAACCTCTGTAGTTTGTGCCGTTAGTAAATGTTGGGGTCTATCAGATTGTTGTGTTAAACCAGAAATGTCATTATGTAAAGAGTGAATGCTATGCTGAGTCTCTTCCTCTAGATGGCATTATTGTTCCTTTCTACTGTCCCTAGGGAAAAAGCTGTGAAAAACCTTTTCTTTAATAGGTTAATATTAATAACACACTTTACTATGTTAGAACTTTTTTCCTGTGCATTTGCAAGATTTATTATAAATAACATTTTTATGTAGTCTATTACATTACTGACAATAACTGTCATACATGTGTACTGTATGACATTTAGGTAAAGCCTTAAGATGTTAAAGAAAATGTTGAACGGTTTGCATTATATCTGACAAAGGCATGACTGCAGAAGGCACATTTAACTGTTGTATTTGTGAAGAACTAATAGCACTAGAATCAAACAGAATATTTGTCAGAATAGGATATATCTTATTGTATGGCTTACATACTAGACTCTTGTGACAAGATAGACAAGTTTGGAAATTTACTTTTACATAGTCTTTTTGAATTGCTGTACATTTTGTCATATATGGATCAGACATTTATGCATTTACAAAGGCAACTTTTATCTAATTTTTGAACAGTGAAAATTTCAGACTTACATTTCATGTCTGACAGAGAAGACTGAAACCATGTCTGTAAATAAGACGAGACTTTGTCCAGTGTATTATGTAAATCTTTACAGTATGTGGGCATTGTAAAGTCGCATTTTTACTGGCATCCCTGTTATAACTGTGAAGAATTTACCATATTTTGCGTAGATGATAAAAAGATGATCAGGCTGAAGCCACTTCGAAGAAATGGTGTTCTTCAACAGACGACTTGATGGTGGAACGTTGTTGGACAGATGAAGCAACGTTATCTCATAATCCACCTAAGAGGAGCACTGGATCTGTCAACCTGTGGAATTCACGTATAAATTATGGCACCAAATGAACAGTAACTGCTGGTGTCTCTCTCTTCGGCTTTTCCCGGTTAGTGGTCACCACAGCGGAACTCCAGTCCGCTAATGATTGGTAGTTGATTTTTACGTGCCGAGTTACCAGCCCTGACGCACAACCTTCAATGAAGGTACGCTCATTCACGCATGTCTCCACGCAGAAGACACTTTAGCTGAGAATCGAACTGGACAGCATCTTACTGTGAGGCGACAATGCTACCGCAGCACCACCACCGTGGATAGAAAAGGTCACATTCAAGCTGCCTCGCCACTGTTAAATTGTTGTGAAAATGTCAGAAGTAACCAGCCTCACACTGTACTGCTATTTCCGTTACAGTTTAATCTGTCCAAGCAGTTACACTGTCTGAGATCATTTCAATTCTATTATAACACAGCTAGCAAAAAAAGTCCTTTTGATTTTTGCTATACAGATTAATGCACACTTAATGAAGATGTCACTGAAGAAGAGAAAACAATGTCCAGTTTATATACTCTTTTTAAAGGGCATCCAATGTTATTTTTAATGTCCTTGTGGTCTGCGTGACTGGTTTCTGTCACTTGTCCTCCTCTGGTTTCTGTATCTGAAGTCTTTCCCTGTTGAACAAATGTCCTTATTATTATAACAGGATTCCATTTAGTTATATTTAGCCCATAAAACTAGAGGTGTTCTTTTTTCCATGAACCATTTTTAAACATATTTACAGTAAAGCTAAACTAAGCATGTTTAATTTTTGCAGGTGTCTGAGATAGCTGCTTACTTCAACACACAGTTTGTGTTATGCTTCTGTTTTTTTAGAAAAATACATAAAGTCTTGTCAAGATAACCCTTGCTTTACAAGGCAAAACCTTTTATTAATAAAAAGCATACTTTTTTTGCTTTGGGGAAAGAATATTTAATCTCTATCAGTTGGGTTCAGCTGTACTGCGACCTTTTTGCCTCTCCAATCAACCACAAATACAGCAGGTATTTTGCCCTCATCCCCCACTGGCGAGTCTCCAAGGGATGCTGTAGTCCACGATTGGCCTCCGGGTCTCCTTTACACATACCCTCCTGTTCCCTTAATACCAAAAGTCCTGCAGAAAGTGCAAAGCCTGAGGATGTCCCTTATCCTCATTGCCCATTTCTGGCCTCATTAACCATGATTCACCTTCATCAGGTCTCATCTGAAGTATCTGCATTGGATACTAAATCCCAGTCAGGATCTGATTTCCTACCAGTCGGGGCTTCCTCTCCCAAACCTTCGGAGCCTTCGCCTAACCGCATGGTTTCTCCAGTTCCAGTGATAAACAGTCCAGGCTCGCGTCCCCCATTAAATGCATTATTTTGGCCTCCCAAGAGCATTCTACCAGGAAAGTGTACAGCAGCAAAGGGAAAAGGTTTTCGATCTGGGCTAGGAGCAAGAATCTGGATCCCTCTTTTGCTTCGGTTTCAGATATACTTTTGTTCTTGTTCTACCTTGTCCAAGAGGGAGCAAGTTTTTCCACTATTAAGCATCAGTTGGTGGCGATTTATAATTTTCATGAGGGCTCTGAAACCCACCTTTTCATCTAGGCTTTGCAAGGCATTTATGAAAGGGGTCTTTCTGCTTCATGCTCCAGTTAAGGACCCTTCGCCTCCTTGGGACCTCACGTTGGTTCTGCAGTCTCTGACTAGAAGTCCTATTGAATCTACCAGTTCCTGTGATTTCAAGTTTCTGTCTTGGAAGACTGCCTTTCTGGTCGGTATCACTTCAGCTAGGAAGGTTTCAGAATTGCAAGCTCTCTCCATTACTCCTCCATATATGACCTTTCACAAGGACAGAGTCTGTAAGACCAAATCTCTCCTCCTTACCGTAGTTTGCTTCCGAGTCAACCCTTAATAAATACATTCAGCTTCCAGTATTCTTCCTCAAGTATTTCAACGGGGGGAAGTGTATATTTCCTACCTTGGATGTTCACTGACCGCTTCGGTTCTACTTGCATAAGACTAAGGATTTTCTTAAGTCAGAGCAACTTTTTGTGGCCTTCTCTGATGGCAGGCATGGCCTTACAGTCTCCAAGGTCATGAATTCTAAATGGATATCTAGCTGCTTCTCTATGGTCTATAATCTGAACCACCTGAAGATTCCAGATCATGTTAGAGCCCATTCTTCTAGATCTGTGGCAACTTCTTTAGCTTTCGTAGGAAGGTTTTCTGTAGATATCTGTGCTGCTGCCACTTAGTCTAATCCTCCCACCTTTATATCACATTATAAACTGGATTTAATTTCTAGGAGTAGGAAATCTTTTGACACCACACTGCTCTGGCATGTCCTTCCTTGACGCCTCCCAGGATGTACAGTAGTTGGGGACTCTGACCCTGTGGTAATGAATGAAGACATGGATAACATCATCTAAAGAGTTATGTACTTACCATAACTTAGCATCTGTGTTATGCTATGTCTTCATTCATTACATTTCCCACCCGCCATCCCCTTGGTTTGATCGTGGAGGAAGTTGGAGTGTTTTTTTCTCTACCTTGGCAGGACTAGCTCTGGAGTATGGTGGCAAATTCTGTCTGGGGTTGAAAAAGCAGCAGAGCATTATGGGAGAGGTAGGATCCATAGCCTTGGATCCATCTGTTGAATATTGCTGGCTTGGATCCAATGTCTGATATAAGACCCTGTGGTGATGAATGCCAAGTTATGGTAAGTGCATAGTACTCAATGAGCTGCATCATATGCATTGCTGTTAATGTTCATGTATCACCCAACTGTTTAAGTTGTACAGGAGTGAGGATTTGCACTTCTGTAGCTGTAATAAAAAAATCTCACTTTGTAGTGCAGCTTGACATGATGTGTTAAAGGAAACGAGGAAGTCTGGGTATGTACAGACCATCTCTGAATCCACTAGGTAAATAACATTGCAGTTGCTGTGGGGAAGGAGAAAAGCGAAATAACATCAACAGAATTTCCCTTAAGCGATGGCCATCTTTGCGTCTCTGTACAGTGAAGATGGTGCTCACATAGGAGGTAGTATACATCCCAGATGACTGTAACTGAAATCTTTGAGATCTTCTGATGATGCAGGGAGTTCAGCTTTCCCTGATCATTCTCAATACAAATAATAAACTGGATAAAAAAAATCTGTGCTAATTTTATAAAAAGTCTAAGGCCAGTCTCTGAATGATTGTGAAAGGCTTGCTTAGCATTCATGACAGATGAGGGCAAAAAATAAAAATGTATTGGGACTAAAAGCTTCTGGAATATCAAGAACATTAGTTGACTGCATGGAAAATTTGGAGAAAGGTGCCACAGCTCCGCTTCTCCTCTCAGAAGACAAGTGGTTGTCATTGTCTATCTGGTGGTCTCTGTAGAAAACACTGTTCTCCAAATGTACAAGATCCTCTTGTACCTGTACCTTGGGACAGGTGAGTAGCCTATGCCTCTTCACTTCTCCTCTCTGCCTGGCTGCTCCAGTGCCGGGGCTGCAAATATTTTGATGAGATACAAGACATTTGTGTTGAAGGACAACATCTTGTTTTTTATTCTGGAGGCCTAGAAAATTTTACGAAATAAGGGAAAAGAGGGTCTTTTTTGAAAACAGTTTTTTGAACCAGTCATGCAAACTCTGTTTCTGGTAGTAGTGTTAGAAAGTAGGCTAAGGAAGTATAGGATGTTCTACACATTTTTTCTTCTCACAGAGGGCCAGATTTAATGGACACATTAGTTGCTCTTTTTTAGGGCAACATTTTATTTGGAAATAGCTATAAGTCTCTAAATTGACAATTTACAAAATTCTCATGCATGGTGCGTGATGTTTTCTGTTAGTGGCTGCTAATACCATTCCAAACATTAATGTAAACGTACAAATCTCTGAAGTAATTATCATTTCACCAGCATAGGTTTGCTTATGTCTTCTAAGCATATTATGATTAAAATGTATATAGATTAACATAAGTGTATATTAGTAGTAATTACACCAGATCTTTGTTCTACAAAGTTTCTATATTTCATTTATATGTATATCAAACTATGCAAAAAAAAAAGTGTCCTGTATTAAGTTGTTCATCCGTCGTCATTGACAACCAAGGACATCACATCGAGGAGGATGACAGAGTACAGTGTGTCTGGCTGTGGGTGATCATTCCGATGTGAGCTCGAAAAGCTGTGCCGCACGTCTGGCACAAATTGTCTGTTGAGTTGGTTGGCAAAGAGTTTGCTATGTATTTATGCAGTTCACACTTCCTCTGCCATCTTGCTCTGCTCGTAGGAAGTAGTGCCCTTGCTGATGCAGCTTCGACAGGCGGGATGGTCTTGCGCTAGAGTTTCCCAGGAGTCTGGATCAAATGCCAAAGCTCTTCAGAGAGACTTTCACTGTGTCCTTGAAGCGCTTTTTCTGCCCACTTTGTGTGCGTTTGCCTCCCACAAGTTCACCGTAGAACAGTCTCTTGGGGAGGCTTGTGTCTGGCATACGTAGAAGGTGGCCTGCCCACCTGACTTGAGCTCTCCTCAGCAGGGTGTAGATACCTGGCAGTCCAGATTGAGAGAGCGCAACTGTGTCTGGAGCTTTGTCCTGCCAGGTAATTTTCAGCAGCCTTCTTAAGCAGTTCATGTGAAAGCGATTCAGCTTTTTGGTATGATGCTTGTACACAGTCCATGTCTCACAGGCATACAGTAGTTTGGGCAGTAAGACTGCCTTGTACACCTTCATCCTTGTGGAGAGTTTGCCTCTTGTCTCCCAGACTGACTCCCGCAGCCGTCCAAAAGCAGAGCTTGCCTTGGCGATGCGTGCATCTGCCTCATCATCAATGTTCACAAATCTGGAGAGTGTGTTGCCGTGTATATGAACACGACATCCTAAGTTCTCTCTCTAATATTTCATCCATCATCTGTATTAGGTCAGAGAATTCAGGTTCGTTTGTATTTTTCCCATTCCTAGTGATTATCTTTTTCTCTGTTAGTAGCACACTCTGGTTTACAGTTGTACAATTTTGGGATTCCCCTGCTCTTATAGGTTCATAGGTTCGTACTAGGCTATCTGCCCTAGGACATTTATAAGCCTAGCCAGCGTGTGTGTGGCTTTCGCCACCCCTTGGGATGAGAATACTACGCCCATTTAGGGTTTAGTTTACTGCGCCTCTGTCTTGTAGTGACACAGAGATGACCCCCGGGGTAAACCTACGATCTCCCATCCACTCGTCAAGATTTCTCTTGAAGAGAGTTAGTGAGGGGCTCTGCCTAACATGGACTGGGATTCTGTTCCAGAGTGTAGGGAGCCTCTGGGTTATGAATCTGTCCGTCCAGCACGTCCTATTTATTTGGGGAAACTTTACACACCATGAGGGAACACTTCCACTGGGAAGGCCAAGATTACTCTGTTTCCAAGAAAAGACTCCGTGAGTTTCTTCTTCTTCCACAGCATAGACCCCTGGCAATTCCTCCAGTTTTAGACATTTTGGATGATGTTTTCTCTGAATCCAGTTTAAATCCAGATTCCTTACCTCCAGCACCAGCTAAACCTGACAGATACTACAGAGTTCCTGATACACATAAGTTTCTTTACAAAAACCCCACTGCAGACCCCGAGACCATTTCCCAGGGTCCCAAAGGGGTTAAGGCATCTACAGCTAAGAACCCACTTCCCTCTGAAAGGGATTCCAGAGCATTAGAAAGGTGGGGAAAGAAAGTGTATACGTCTGCCACTTTGGCCATGAGGGCATTAAACTGCCAGTTCCACATGCTAAAATAGCAACAGTATTTGATTACTCAGTTAAAGCAGAAACTGATCCCTCAGACAGATCAACTTGATTTTAAAGAGATGCAGGATTTGCTGCATGCAGCAGAACAGGTGGGAAAGCATACCTTAACAGTGTGGTTTTGATTCATTGGAAGCCTCATGTAGAGCAGCTGTCACAGGGTCTGTAATATGTAGGCATGCTTGGCTTAAAGAACAAGCCTTACCAGAACATGTCAAAGCAAAGTTATTGGATGCCCTATTGCAGAAAGATGTGTTATTTGGTGTCAAAGCAGAGGAAGTTTTAAAGAAAATGGAAGAAAAGGCAAAATCTATGCAAACAGTTAAAGATTTTTTACAGGTACAACCTCCTCGCTTCAGCAGAAACTGGCCATCAAAAAACTGGGCCTTTCCTACATCAGACAGACCCCAAAGAGGTAGGTACAGGCACCCAAGGGGCAGAGACCAGCCACAAGGTTCTTTCAGGCCTAGACAATGGCATACAACAACTCAGAGAGGTGGAGACGAAAGATCTCAACCCTACAGGAAACAAACACAATGACTTTCCTCTTCGCCTGTCAAGCAAAATTGCTCTGGCAGCACCTTTGGGAGGAAAACTCTCTTTATTTCCACAAAATTGGCGCATCATAACAAAGGACAAATGGATTCTGGACATTATTACCCGAGGCTACAGATTTCATTTCCACACTTTACCACGGATGAGAGGCATACCAAATCTGCCTCCAAACCAATGGGCAGAGGCTCAAAAGCAAATTTCAGCTGTCATGGATATGAAAGCAATTCAAAAGGTGCCTACAAAGGAGCAAGGTCAAGTTTTTTACTTGACTGTTTCTAGTTCCAAGAAAGGACAAAGCCTGGAGGCCCATCTTAGACCTTTCAATTCTGAACACATACCTGGAGGTACCCAAATTCAAAATGCTCACACTACAGCAGCTCCTTCCCATGCTGGGCAAGGAGTCTTGGCTGGTAATGTTGGACCTCAGAGGCATACCTGCATATCCCTATCAGACAAGATTGCAGAAGATACCTCAGATTTTTGGCAGGTACAACGCATTATCAATTCTCTGCATTGCCCTTTGGCTTATCTACTACGTCCAGAGTATTTACGAAATGCCTGGCATCAGTAATTGCATATTGCAGACAACAAGGAATACAAATTTATCCATATCTGGACGACTGCCTGATCCAAGCGGATAGCAAGGACATTCTATTACAGCATCTGGCTTTTGTAATACAGCTGCTCAGTTGCCTAGGTTACACAGTAAACAAAAAGAAGTCAAAACTAATACCCTCGCAACAGATAATATTCCTGGGTGCCAGCTTAAATACAACGGCCCAGATGGCTTACCTCACGCCAGACAAACAAAAACAATTGACTCAATACTTCAAAAAGATATCAACTTTTACCCAGCTCACTGCAAGGAAAATCCTGCAGGCATTGGGGTTCATGGCATCATGCATTCAACTAATCCCATATGCAAAGCTGCATATGAGAAAATTACAATGGTACCTGAAAAGTGTATGGTCTCAACACAGGCACAGCCTCGAAACAAGTATATCTATCATTCCCTGCCTTCAAAAAGAGTTCCTATGGTGGGCTCAAGCATGTCAAATAAACAAGGGTCTTCCTTTCATCTTACCTCCAGCAGACCAAATCATGACAACAGATTCTTCAGACTATGCCTGGGGAGCACACATGGCAGGACAGTGCAAATGGTCTGCAAAACAAATGCATCTTCACATCAACCAAAAGGAAATGCTAGCTGTACATAATGCACTGACAGCCTTCAAGGACCTCTTGCATCTAGGACAAATTCTAATAAGGACAAACAACACCACAGTTATGTGGTACATAAACAAACAGGGAGGAACCCACTCCTACCCTTTATGCAGACAGGCTATGACCTTATGGAACACAGCATTGACCTACCAAGTACAACTACAAGCACAATTCCTGCCAGGAAAGGAAAACATATTGGCAGACGAATTAAGCAGAAATATGGCAGATCCTCACGAGTGGAGACTACACCCACAAGTATTTTCAATGATAACTCAAAGGTGGGGATGTCCAGACATAGATCTATTTGCCTCCGCCAACAATTGCCAATTACAAAAATTCTGCACAAGGACTTATCACTCCCTAGCCTGGAGAGTGGACGCTCTATCATTCAGTTGGACAACACTGACAGTCTATGCCTTCCCTCCACTATCTCTATTGATCAAGGTATTATTGAAGGTGAAATCAGAGAGGCCACAAATGATCCTCATTGCTCCGGACTGGCCACGCCAGCACTGGTACCCATTACTAAGGACCTTGACTCAAAGCCCTCCATGGATCTTGCCTCAATTCCCACTACTGTTGACTCAGAAAAACTCTCAAACCCATCACAGCCAACTCAGAACCTTAAATTTAGCTGCATGGAGAATTCCTTCAATTATCAATCAACACTTCTTCTCTCAAAGGACGTCCTGAATGTCATTTTGGAGGCCAGGAGGCCCAGCACCAGGAAGACTTACTCAGACAAATGGAAAAGATTTTGTGCATGGCACCAGGCTAAAGGTCAAAATCCATGGATACCAAACATTCCTCACATACTGCAATACCTAACTGAGATGCTACACAAAGGCCTTTCCTTCTCCTCCATTAAGATCCATGCTTCTGCCATTTCAGCTCATTATAATACGGATCCTCCAATTTTCTCACATCCTTTACTTAGTTTCACAGAGGGGCTAAGATTATAAGACCCCCCAGAAAACCACCAACACCAACTTGGGACCTGAACTTCGTTTTAGAAAAAGCTAACACTGCCTCCTTTCAAACCAGCCTTCTCAGCAGAACTGCAATACTTGTCCTGGAAAACAGCCTTGTTACTGGCTATTACCTCAGCACGCAGGGTCTCAGAACTACAGGCACTTATGGCAGTGGAACCTTTCATCATTTTCCATCAGGACAGAGTCTCTTTACAAACTATAACCCTACCTTCATGCCCAAGGTAGTATCCAATGTGGCTTTGAATCAGACCATTCATTTACCAACCTTTTATCCTAATCCACAGAATAAAGGTGAAAGGCTCCTTCACTTTTTGGACATTCACAGACAGCTACGTTACTATTTAGATAAGACAAAGATTTTCAGAAAAACTGACCAACTCTTTGTATCCTATGCGGCAGGTTCACAAGGAAAGGCTATTTCACAACAGACCATCTCCAAATGGATAGCACATTGCACCCGCTTTTGCTACTTGCACCATGGGAAGGCAGTGCCTGTCAATATTAGATCCCATTCTACCAGGGCTACTGCAACCTCAGCAGCTTTTCTCAGAGGGATTCCAACCAAAGACATTCTGGAGGCAGCTACTTGGAGTTCAGTGCACACCTTTACCAAGCACTACTACCTTCCATTATACTCAAAAACCAGAGCTGGTTTTGCCACTGCAGTTCTGAAGGGCATTCTAGCATCTCCTAACCCAGTTTAGTACCAGCCACGCTTCCATAGCTTTGGGACTCCACCCAAGTGTGATGACTGCAGCAGTATAGCACGATGAACATAGTACAGTTTTGTACCTACCATAAATGTAGATGTTCGAGTGGTTATACTGCTGCAGTCCAGGTTACCCTCCCTCCATCCCCTCTGCATACCAAGGTGTTAGTTACAACTCCATGTACATCAATCAATTGGATGCATGTCTATATGGTGTATTTGCTATTTACTATTGTTTATCTACTAAGGTATTGTTGCATAGCTATTGTATTGCCTTCCTAGTTGGGGGCACCTGACATCTGGGGCAAGAAAAACTGAAGAAAATGGCGTTGGCTGTCTCTTTTATACCCCTGTCGCACTGACGTCAGGGAGGAGGCAACGACAACCGACGCCGGACCAAGACTTTGGGATTCGGCTGACTGCGGGACCGCCTGACGACAGGATAACCCAAGTGTGATGACTGCAGCAGTATAACCACTCGAACATCTACATTTATGGTAGGTACAAAACTGTACTGTCAGCATTTTATAAAGTTAGTCCTCATTAATTATTCCAGAAACCATGGACTTTGAGGAACATACCAAACATTTGAGGCACAAATCTGGACATTCTGTGAAAATTTGGACAGTAAAAAGGTGGGTATAAACATGAGGAACTGTTGCACTGCCTTTCTGGTAGCACTCGCTTAAGTGTTCTACAGCTTTGAAAGCTTTTTTTTTTTGTAATTAGTAGTACGTGGAGCAGACAAAGCTCCATGCACTGCAAAGAATTATAATTGTGTCTCACATCCTAATCTATCATGTGTTCTCAACATGTCAAGATTCACATCTCAAGGTTCGCTCTTCTTGGCATCCATATCTCAAGTGCATTAATAAGTCAGGTTAGTATTGGTGACCTGATCATAATCCTTTTTATCCTCAGTACCTGTTATAGTTACTCTACTTTTTCTCTGATCCTCATTAAAGTAATAATCTGTAGGGGTACCCCATCTTTTCCAGTTTTTCATCGACATTGTAACAAACATCTGTCTTATAAAATTAGTAATGTACCTGGGTAAGAATCTGCCCTATTTCTATCTAGCTAAGTCTCAGATGTCAGTTTGTGGACCACCCTGCCATTCCTCATGCTGTGTTAATAGCATTTTTCCATCAGGAATCGTATTTGGTAGATTGCAACATTACAGGAGTCTTAATTGTGTAGCTTTAAACTAAGCTACCAGGTCTGGCATCCCCAGTCCCTCTTGTTCTTTGTAATGTCAAGTATTCTTTGCTTTTTGCCCTTCCAGAAAGAAAATTCTCTTTCTCTTTCTCTGTGGTATTCCAGAGTTTCTCTTCTGTTTGGTAAACGTAGGCATGACCCCCTCCCCCCATATAAAAATTAATGGAATAATGAACCTTTTTATCATTTGAATTTTGCTATCTTTAGCAATACAAAAACATTTTCCACTTTCTATTTTCAGTGTAGTCTGTTCCCACATTTCACTGGGTGCTTTTTATAGACTTCTTTCACTTAGATACCTCATTCTGTTGTGCCCCCAAAGAAGGGGAAATCTTTGTACTACATCATGCCCGAGCATATATTTCATAACGGTAGCATTTGTCTTTTAATTCATACATCATACATTTATAGCCTGCTAACTCACTAAATGTTTGTAAGACAGAGTTTTTACAGGTCCCTCTCAGACTTTGTCATGTATAATTTTTTTTAGTACCCTCCCATTCAAATCCAGCAATGTCGGATAGCCTTTTATATGTCTGACTAACTGCTCTAGATATACAAAGACCAAAGGTGGGACAAGGCATCCCTACATGGTACAGCTTGTTAAAAATATTGACTCAGATAAACCTCACCAAAGTGTCCGCCTAGACTGAGGGCCCTAGTATAAGCTTTTGATTGCACCAGTGTATTCTATGGGTATATGAAAGGCCTCCAGTGTCAACCACAAGTAGCCCCACTCCACTGTATCAAAAGTCTTTTCTGCATGTAGACTAACTAGCATTAAAATACAACTTGTTTATGTATCATTAAGATCTCATTGATATCAAAGTTTTTTCAACCTGCTATAAATCCACATTGGTATTCACTAATTAGCAAAAATTCAATCCAAGCCAAGATGGTTGCAAAAATGTTATAGTTGTAGTTATGTATGGATGTGGGCCCTTAGGACCCTGGGTCTGAGGGATCTGTACCCCCTTTAGGAATGATGACCAACCTAGCCTTTCCCCATGAAGCAGGTGCTTCTCCTGCAGTTGAAACGTAATTAAATAAGTCTTGCCCATTTTTATCACCGTATCCATCCACACGCAACCCCTTTTTCCCCATTTCTGCACACGAGTTCAAGGTGTCACTTCAGCAGTGACAATCAAGAGCCAAGGTTTACACTGCCAGGTGGCACCATATCTCACATTTTTCCAGACTTTTATAGGATCTTATAATTTCCTGTGTTTTGATGACTTTTTCTGCCTTTTTATTGTCTCTTTAATTTCACTTTCCTGTGTAGCTCCTATAAGGGATCTTTTCATCCTTCTGGTTTTCCCTTCGGAGGTTGAATTTTTTTAAGTATCTATTAACCATCTGTGTCCTATTTTTAGTGTTCTTTCTTTGTATAAATTCAGGTAGTATCTAATTTTTTCACAGAATTTATGTGCCTCAAATTCACTACTACCAATATCTTGATTCCTGTTTTTTTTTTTTTTTGTGACGTTTTTCTTTTTGCTTTCTTATTGTCTGAGCCCGTATCATTATGTTTCTCACATTGCTGTCAAAATAGTTTTTATATTGCTGTTGCTGTATTTATAAGATTGACGTTTTCTATGGTCTGTTTTGCAGCTTTCAAAAGTACTTCCATTTCCAAGGTTCACTGTTTGCTTTCTTCATTTACAGTCCCTTCACTTTCTGTATGGCAGCTACAGTAGACTCCCTCTTATCTGGTCTCACTGGGATAGAAACTTAGGCTGGATAAACGAATGTCTAGTTAATCAGAAAAAGCAAACAAAATAGCATTTATAGGTTATAAATCAGATAGAATAACAGGATTTGTTTTAGTATGCATTTTCTAAACGTCTGTCATTATTTAGCATAGAGGAGGCAGAAGTGCTGTTCTTCTCTGTTGTCTTTTGCTGGGACTATGGCAGAAATTTGATGGGTGGTTAAAGAGAGGCTGGATAAGAGAGAGTCTGCTGTAAATATATACTCCTACTGTCTGCCCATATTTCATTTGTTCTAAATGTATTTTTGATTTCCAACTTCCTCTTTCCCATTTGTATAAGAGGTTTGTTTATCTTGTCAAATTCCTGTAAAGCGTTTCTTATTACACGATATACCCAATCAGAGAATTTATTGCCAGTTATGAGAGAAGTGGGTAATTTGCCAGTGTTTCTCACCATGTACATTTTTTCTTTCTCCGTAGTGTGACTTGTATTGCAGCACGATCCAATCTTACCACAGAATAAGGCTGTTTTGTACTAGCCAGATGTGTGTTCGGAAATGTAACAGCTGTCAAGTTTGGCCCACTATATTTCTCATGAAAAATACATAGTCTGCCTCAGACTCCATTTCATCATGGCTACCAACTTGAGTATGTTCATAAACTTTGATATCCCTTCCAAGGGGGCCCTAATTTGCCTTGCCCCCCACCCACATAAATACAATCATGTTTATTACAAATTGTTCATCACCAGCCACTATGATAATCCTCTGATGAAAAGCAGTGAGTACCTTCATAACATAACACCCTGTATTTGTGATTTGGGAGGAATATTTTCTGTGGCCAAAGTTATATTTCTACCCAGCCAATTACCTTTAACATAAGTCTTCCATACTTATGCTCTCTTCTGTTTACAGGCCCACATCTTTCCTAACCAGAACTGAAACACGCCTTTTTCTTTCATCTTCCAACACTGAATAAAATCTGATTTACCACTTTTCTTTATTAAGTTTTAATGCTTCTTTTCCTGAGGGTTCAATACCTGCAGCATTATTATTTCTGCATTGCATTTGAAGATGTAAGAATCTGATCTAGGTTTCTTTTTTGCACTAATCCTTTGACGTATCTGGGCATTTATGTTTGAGAGTTTGTAATGTTATGCCAGTGTAAAAACAGACCCAGTGTTCCTCTGCACTATTCTTAGTAACCTTTACTTAGCTCCCCCACCTGCTATTTCCTTGTAACAAGTTGCAATCCCCCTTATTTTGTATGTTCCAGTGCTAAACCACCCTGGATGAAGTCTAGCGTGAACAAGTTGAAAAAGCAGTAACTTTTAACTGATTAAACTATTACAGTAAAAATATTCCCTTCACCATGCAACCTATATAGCTACTCCTCTTTAATAGCACAAGTGGTGTGATATATAGCCAATTTTGCCTGATGTCTGCCAATCTGCCTTCTCTGTGCTCTTGTACAGATCTAATCATGAGCTATCCATAAAGTGGAAGAGGTTGGACTTTCCATTTCCATTCACTAAGAGGGGAAAAAAAGAAGAAAAAACTCATTTTACCTATTGGCTATACAATAAGCTTATATTGCTTTTTCTGAAATGCGGCTTCTTTTGTAGTGGTTTTCATACAATTAGGTTTCCTTACTGCTACTAAAGTTGTGTTAATTTTCTTTTAGTGTAGTTTCCATATCTTTTTACCCTAACCAAGTCGTTGATCTTAGAAAATTCATTTACTTCTCTTGCTTTTACCTTTTTTTTTCTTTTGAAAAATGGGCAACAGTTTTACTGTTTTTTTTTTTCATTGTAGAAATGGACTTTTTTCCTTGGACCCAAGGGAGCAGTATTCATGAAAATCCTTTTCACCTTTGTTGCTCCCCAAATAATTCCTCATTTTTTCCAGCTTATCCATTTCCTGTGATGGGTCAGCAGAAGAATTTGGCCCCAATGGAAAGTAGATTTTTAAGAGAGTCAAGTAAATGAGCTTGAAACTTATTCACATAGATTGGCACCTTTTGTCACGGTAGGTAGGCATTTCTTTTAATTTTAGTTTGGGCATATTAGTCATTGTCTACAAATGTTGTAGCGTCTCCTATCTTTAAGATGGTTTCTCCTTTCCAAAGTAATGAAAGGAGGTCGTCTTTTAGTTTATTAGATTGAAAGCTCACCAAAACTTCCCGAGGCTGTCTCTTGGCATTTGTTTTGTATGGCTTGTGTGTTCTCTTTCTATTTTTATTATTTTCCATAGGGATTCTAGTCCAGGAGTGTAAACATTTTTGCATGGCGACCTTGCAGTTATTGTCTTCTGAGTTCTGAAAATGCCGTAAAGTATAAATTCCCCTCCGAGATCTATCCTGTAGTTCTAGTTTCTGGGCAATGTCTTTCTGCTCAGTTTCTTGTTCAAGTAATTTTTTCTGTAACATTCTTCAAGTATTTTCCCATCAAATTTTTTGTCTGCATACTTGGAAAGGTTGTCCTCAATCTCCTGAAGTTTTTATTATACACAGTGCAATCTAGTAAGGAACCACTGATTTTTGAATATTTTCTAGTGCACTGGACTTTTTAAATAAAAAAAAAAAGAAAAAAGACTTCAAAGTCAAGTATTTGATCTCAGCCATAGTGGAAGTAAATTGCCACCATTCTGCCACGTTTTGCGGTTTGTCCTCAATCGGTCTAAAGTTTCCTCTCTGTTTTCCTGGAATTCGGTCTATTAAATGACATAATTTCCTAAAGACTTAAAATTATTTTAACAGTATTATAAAAATGATTGGATGACCAGTATTACTCTTAATACTGAAAAATTAAAGGCACAGAGAATGGTAAATTGCTTCTCAGGACTGACTAACCATACCCAGAAGTCCTTAGACTCAGAAGTTTTAAACTGTGTGCAAGTGCTAGCTTGAGGAGGCTGGTGGGCTTGCGTGTGATCCTGAGGAGGTGAGTGATGACACACCTAAGCAGAATGCAGAAGCTTTTGAGGTGCAAAAAAATAACCAGAGAGGAGTTGAATTAGGCAGAACAGTTTCACATGTTTAAATGCAGAAAAATGCAAAAAGCAGATTTGCAGCTAGAAAACCTACTCAAAGCAATTGAGACGTAGTGTCCATCAGTTTTTGTGGGAGAAGTTGTTAAACATCCTGTGGAAAGAATACATAAGTAATGTGCATGTAACATGTAAAAGTACCAGTGGCATTGTTTTCTGTCTTTGAGTATTGTATGATTTGAGAAAAATACTGTAGTGGGGAGGTGTGTGAAGGATAAGGATGATGATGAGGCTTGAGGGGGTGAGCTTCCAAGTTAAAAATGTTGAAGTAGCCTTAAAACAGAATTAATATGTTACTGAGTAGTAGGAAGGGCTGGAAGTGGTAACCAGTGGTGGTAAATCTGCTCCATTACAGTTCACAATGTTAAATGGCCAGTTAGATACCAACATAAGTAAGTAGCTTCAGGATATACAGGAGAGCTTCCTGTGAGGCTGTTTCTAAAATGAGTACCTGTAGTCCACAGTTAATTATTCTTGGCGTATATTGTTTCCTGTTTGAGGAATATTCTGGAATGAATTTAAGAACTGTGTGGTGCTGAAATTTAAATATTTGGTTAATAGGCGTACAAGAGCCGTACTAAACTAGCTGTATGGCCTCATGTTTAATGCCTGGTTGAAATAAGAGTACTGATACCCAAATATTCAGTAGACAGCCTAGTTACTACGTAATATAAGTTGGAATGGATGTAGAGCTGTGACCTTGCCATTTAACTATTCTTTGGACATGTTCTTCCAAATGGTTATAGATGTGATTAACTAAGGATACTCCCTGACTGCAGTTGTAAATTTGACTGATTTTTCATCAAACAAGTGTTTTAACAGTAAAGTTGTTTAACATGTTAACTTAAGTCTATGAAGTGAGTGGAGGTTGTAATTTTGTATGAATTTGTATTTTGCATATATTTGTGTGTATGTAGAATGGTGAAATCCTGCTTTTTAGCCAGTTTGTGTGATTGTACATAGTCTATATAGATCACACATGGGATGGTGGAATTGACTGACCAGTTTTTTATTTATTGTTGTCAGTATTTCACAAGTAGGGTTAAATGAGAGGGGCAAATGGGCAGAAGGTGAGTGAGGTGCTTGGCAATTTTGTTATTGAACAGTAACAGTACTTTTCTGTTTTAGGCATCATTTGTGATTGTTTACATGGAGTTTTAATCAGCTGATTAATTCTGCTTGAAGGAACAGCATACTAACACAGCTGAAGAACTCCTGTCATGATTGTAGAGATAATTGGAATTATTATGAAGGAATCTGCACTGCAGAGAGTAAATGGGAGGAATGCGAGAAGGATGTCTTGGAGTACTTGCAGGATGCTTGGATACCAGTGCTATCAGAGGATAAGGCAAATGAGATGATGACTCCCAAAGTTGGGGTAAAAATTTGGGAGGCAGGAATCAGACTATATTGACGTGAAGGACCCTTTTTTGAGTTTTGTTGTCAGCTGGCCACAGAAGAGAGGCTTCAAAGGAATCCTAGGTGATTCACCCACCAGGTAAGGATGCCGTACTGTGGATTTCTTTGGAAAGTGGGTGTACATCATCAAGTACTTTCTCAGTCAGAACCCTCAACTACTTTGCAAATATGACCAGGCTTCATGTAGTAACTACAGACAAAACTTTATAGAACCTGAACCAGTTCATAGTACATGTAAACAGGTGGAGTTACAGCATTTCCACTCTCCCCATGAGGCTTCTGCATAATATGGCAGATGGATCAGTGAGAGCTGGCAAATATAGTATCTCCATGAAGAGGCATGCCTGGTTCAGGCTCACTGGATTTTTGTAGTACTTTAGGTGCCCTTTGTCAGTGTCCCCATATGTTGGGCACTTTGGACCCAAGGTGAAGAACAGGATGCAGCAGAGTAAACAGGAATGCGAAATGTTCATGGCTGTTTGGGTGAAGTTTACTACTCCACAAAGATCTTGTAGTAGGAATCAGAAGGGAGCAAAATACATGGTTCAAGAAATCCCAACAATCCCAATTTGAGTACCTTTTTTATAAATACTCTCATAGATGTGGGAGTTTCTCCAGTAGATGTCACTCCAGAGGGGAGGTGGAGTGAGAACCGGATGTTCTGTTGTCCTTCCCCAGAAACAAGCAGCAGAACTCCTGAGGACTTGCCCAGCTATTAACCTCTGGAGGCAGTTGGATCTCCCAAAAATCTAAATGCATGTATGGCTGTCATGTAGGGCAGTCTGGTCAGAGAAGATATCTAGAGAATATTTCATCTGAAACTCCAGTGCTGCCCAGACATCCCTCCCCAGCAAAATATGGTGCAGAATAAAACGGGTTGCTAATCTGCTAGAAAAATGATCCATCCAGGGGTTCCCATCATACCAGGTAGCATCTGGGTTTTTGCTGCAGGCTTCTCTTGGTGTGGAAGACAACACAGAAACTCAGGCTGATGGTGGATGTCAATATCTTTAACCTATATGTATATATGTTGTTGTGTCTTTCAGCTTTTAGGGGTCGCCACAGCGGAACTCCAGTCCATATATATGTATGTATATATATATATATATGTATATATATATATATATATATATATAAAACCTATATGTATATATAATACACTAAAACTGACACTTCAGATGGTCACAGTGCAATTGGTCCTTCCACATTTGCAGGAGGGAGATTGGATGTGGTGTTTGGATCTCTGAGATGCTGGTCTACATACACGCAGCAAAGGCATCCAGGAAGTTCCTTCATTTTCATTATGTAAGTAGGTCATTACCAGTTTACAGCAATGCTTTTTGGTCTCACCACAGCCCCCCAGGGTGTTTACCAAATGGGTGGTGATAGTGGCAGCTCTTCTAAGACTTTTTGGCATCAGTCTTTCCCTACCTGTGCAACTGGCTTATAGCTGTCACTTCAAGGGAGTATCTTAGAAGAGCATGAGGCTGCTTACTCAAATTATGTACATCTTTGGTGTTCATAGTGAACATCACAAAGTCAAGACTGGAATTATCACAGACTGTTAATGTTTATTAGCTGCCACCTGGACAGTAGATTGATTAGCGAGCTATAAGTCTGAGAGACCCCCTCCAAGATGAAGTCAGACTTTGCTACAGAAGCAGATACCATCAGTAGCACTTGTTTCGAGAGTCTTTGTTATGACAGCAGTGCTTCTCATGTTACCCTTTGCTTATATATTACATGTGAGTCTTGCAGTGGACGTTGAGAATTTAGTGGTCCCAACTGCATGACCTTGTGAATCTGCAGATGTGGCTGTCAACAGCTTGCCACAATTATGTGCAGTGATGGCGCCATCTTTCAAACCTGACTTCAGGGCATTTCTTTATTTTTCTTTTGTCCCAAGTCACTGTCTTTACAGATGTCTGATGTGGATTGGGGGGGGGGGGCATTGTTTATCTGGCATTCCAAGGGACATGGACACAGCAAGAGTCCAGTCAGCATGTCAGTATGTTAGAGATAAGGATGTTCCTCTTGGCATAGTAGGCCTTTCAGACATCCTTACCCAATGTGCAAGCATCAAAATCCTCTAGCATGGCAGTGATGTGGTACATCAAACAAGGCGAAAATGGATCCTACCTTCTTTAAGAAGCATTGAGTGGATGGGAATAGGCTATTAATTGACAGTGCTTCCTGATTGCAGTATACATCATGGGACAAACTAACTCTGTAGTGGTCAAACTTATCAGATATCTCTTCATGCCTCATGAGTGTTCCCTAAGCATTTGCAGCAAGTATGCTTTTCTGTCCCTGGGAAAGCCTTGCTGTAATCTTTGCTTAGCCTTCTAACACTAAATGCAACAGCTTCTTTTCATAATCCATCAGGAGTAGACATCCAGGGGCCCTTTTGCCCTCATATCTCCTCTGTGCATTTCTAGAATTCCCATTATGATGAAGTTCATCTAGGAAAGTCAAACTATGCAAACCAGTCATCCTTTTAACCCCATTTTGGCCTAAATGGTTTTCTTTGATTCCCATATCTATGACCTAATCTTATAAAGTGACCTTACCTCCTGGTTCTACCAGGACTCCTATCTCATTCGTCTGGAAAGCCTAACCCAAACATTAAAGCACTCTAACAGTATGGTTGCTGTACTTCCAGTAATGACCAGGGGGCCCAGTAAACCTAACAAGGGGACCCAAATCCTAATGGCAGCACAGAGACCTTTGAACAGAATACAAAGTCAAATGGCATAATTCTCTATGATTACACTGCCAGGACTAGACTCATTCATGGCTCCAAGCCCCGCAGTTTTTGTTTTCCTTTCTCAGTTTTTCAACAATTGAAAATGTCACCTTTCTGGTATTTCAGCTGTTCATCAAGGATTCAGTCCTGTCTGGCTTCCTGAAGGTAAGTTTTGTTAAGGCCTCAGTTTAACAGTTCATTACCTCCATGCAATCTTAATTTTGTCCTGGAAAATTAACCAGTATGTCCTTTGAAATGACAGAAAAGGCAGACATCAAATAGTATGCCTGGTAGCAATCCCTTTAGCCAGGAGGGTCTCTCGAGTTACATGCCTTGTCTTGCAGACCTTACATAATTTTTTCATAAGGGCAGAGTTACCACCTGAGCTAACCCACTCTTTACACCAAAAGTAGCATATAATACCAACCTTAATCTACAGGTTTTTCAGATTTCTTCCCCAGTATTGTCACACAGGGAATATAAATTACATTATTTGGATGTTCACAGACTGTTGACTCGTATTGGATCTCCCTAGAATGACACCATTAGGGCTGATGAGAAATCTGGTATGAAGTGTGGATACTTGTAGTAAATCCCTTCAATATTGATTTGCTAGCGGAGAGGTTTTCAAAGATCTATTACTGTTGTGTAGGTACAGCTGTGTAATATTTACTTATGTACTCCCTGACTGAGTTATTCTTAGGTCAGTGGCCTCTCTTCATGGGAGACCTGAGATGGTATTCATAGACCATACAACAACATTGTTTCTTGTACTTTAAATGTTCTGTTATTTCCCCTAACTTATAGAAATTAGTTGATTTACTCTTTTTTCTCTTTCCTACACAGATGCTGTGTAATTTCAGAAAAAGATAACATAATACATGTGTCTCTTCGACCATCCAGGTATGTATTTCATTGAGTAAAGTTCAAATGAAGTTGAACAATGCAGATTAAAAAAATAGCAATAGTTTTTGGATCTTACTGTGTTCATCGTAAGAATCTTTGCTGCAAGGAATATGAATGAGTTCAAACTGCAGAGCAGCAGGCAGTCTTCAGGTCAGATGTTGAAGAAGTCAGACATGGCGGGTGCGGTTGCCTTCACACACCAATGCTATCAACAAGAAGGCCAGTTGTAATGAGGAATGTTTTGCTATTTGAAGTGAATGGTCACAAGTATTGCTTCACTATATTATCATTCACATGCACTTTTTCCCCTGAATTGTGAGACACGAGCTATCCTTTGTCTTGTTTTTTTATTCTAGTTGTAATTATTAAATGATACCTTGAATTTAGTTGCCTGTATTTTCTGATTAATGATGTGACAAGAAAAAGTAACAAGTATTCTTGAGTGGGTGGATTTCCCCTTAAGATTACAGTTTATTTGTGCTGTCCAGATTATAATCTATATTCCTATGTGCATTGTGTAACTTTTAGTAAAAAACATCTGTTAATGTGTACAACAAATCCTGTTTTTTCTACTGAACACTGAAAGTTGCATGCTTTGTTAGCTTTATCAGTTGGCAATGGTTTAGTAATTTTAGTAAAAACAGAAAATCTAACATTTTTGAGTTAATAGACTTTAAGAGCAGGAAACTTAGGGTGTCTCTAGAACATACTAAAGAATGAGGTCCGTCTAGAGAACTCTGAAGAATACTTGTGGTATCCTGTTTTTGTGATGGTCAGAGGTTCATGTCTGTGGCTATGTGCACCCTTCCAGTTACTTCAAGTATGATTGCTTCTTTTCTGCCTGCAACTCTGTCAGAGTGAGCAATTTTAAAAGGGGCTGGATAGAAGGAATGGGTACCACTGATAAGAAAAACAAACACATCTGCACACTCTGGTATGGTCAGTAAAATGTCTGAAACTTAAGTTACTGGCCCTTAAATTTTAGAAAGAAGTTCCTCCTGTCGAAGTCTGTTTTCAGCATTATTACCTTTCTGCTTCTTGAAACTCACAAGGTTTGTTGCCTTATAAACATCAAATTTTCTGCTGTTTTGCTAGGGTCTTATGGGAGGTTATGGCTGTGATTTTTTTTTTTTTTTTTTTTTTTTTTTTTTAGACACAAGAGCCCAACTAATGGGAATTTAAGGACTGGTTGTCAGTGTTGCGGGTATCTCCCCTGACACTTGCGTGCCTGAGGGTTTCCTGTAGAGTTTTATTTCAGGAAGTGTGCAAATTAATTGCTTAATTGTTCTGCAGATATCAGCCCCAGTGTCTCCTCCGTGAGCCTAAGCCTTTGACCTTGCAAGCTTCCAGAGAAAACGTAAACAAAGGGCATCTTACTCCTTTATACTTTTCAGAGTCACAGTAAAGACTCCAGCTTAATCTGAGCAAATCTGTTTACCACTTAGTTTTTTTTTCTTTCATTTGCATTAAAATTATTACTTTTGGGCTCAGCCCCCAAAGATGAAGCCTTTGGTGGCACTTTCTACATTATGGAAGATTATTTTAACTGGGTTTGAGTGAAATACCCAGAGGTATGTGGATTTGCTGATTAGAGTAGTCTGGACTAGAGAGAAGATGGCTGCATACTAAGCAACAGGTTAATTTGAGCTCTCCCTGAAACTGAAAAAAGTGCCAGTGAAATGGCTAGTCTGGGTAAAATTTGGTCACTGACTAATAATTATATTGCTTGGAAGTCAACAAAGAAGAAATTTGGCAAAACTGAGAATATCTACAAAAGAAAGAAGATAAAACTCTAGTCAGGAAGAATCCTGTAGTTCAGCAAAACACAGTTCAGATTTCCGCTGCGGTATGGGAGATGGTGTCCAGTCATTTAATTTACTGGCAAAACATAAATCAGAGGTAATCAGAAGTATTGAAAATGAAACACTGAAGGAATATATCAACTCAAATAAAAGGTTGGGAAACACAAAAGTGTTAACTAGCTGTTCAGATGAACTGATAGAACTGCAAAAATCATATATTGACACAAAAGTCTGTGACGCTTCTCAAGTAGAGCAGTTTCAAAATGTAGACGATAACATGAGCAGAGAAAAACTGAGATTTTCTGCTGTACCAGAGAAAGTAAAAAGAGCAGACTGTTAATTTTATGAAAGTACAAATATGCAATTGGACTGGTGTTCCACCGCAGGATTTTTTAATTGAAAGGGTGGCAGGCTGTAGGTGCAAGCAGTTGGTCAGGGGAACTGTTGATTGACATTTACAAAGATTCTCTCATGCATCTGTAAATTTTTTTTTTTTGTTGCTGTTTTTACTTGGAAACTAACTTTCTGCAAGTGCATATGTTTAATCTTGAGTTTTCTATGAAAACTTTGCTGAAAGAAGAGGAACATTTAAAGTTATAGTTTCAAGCATTTCAATGAAAAAGTCTGAAAATGTAGGAAGTAAATAAGTAGTAGTATCCTCCCCAGCAGTTTTAATACTGCAATGCATGTAATAAAACCCAGCAGAATTTATTTAAAGGTAGCCAGTGTATTTTAAATTTTTGCCATAGCAAAATGTTTACTGAAAGCATGAAAACCATTTTTCACATTTAGGGAGGGAAGAGAGATAACAAAAGAACAGATAGCAATTGGTGTAAGTGGGGAAAAGGAGCTGTAGCATATGCTTTAGCATGGGAAACCATAATTTTTAGATTAGGTAGTGCCTGTGAGTGCAGCCATCAATTTGGGTCAACTTCCCCTATCTGGAGGAGTGAACTTCATTTGTTGAAAATGTACATAGTTTTGTGAGTGTTCTAAGTGAAAGGGAGTGGGGGTTCTGAAAATTTTATTTTTGTTTGTATGGTTTCATTGAAGCAAAACAATCTTAAGTGTGACACAGGTTCAAATTGGAGATACAGTTGCATAAAAGACTAGCCTTCCAAGGTGCCAGTAGTGTGCGCATGTTGGGCAAAAGTCTGAAATACATATTCAAAAGAGCTGTCCCGTTTAATGGGTGAAAGCAATAGCTTTCTTTCATAATGGATACTCTGTCCATATTCATAGATGGCCTTGTTAGATACAGGCAGTATTGAATTATATTAAATATGGGATGTAAGTAGCATTGTTGCAGGAGACCGCTGTGGATAGAAATGAGCATTTGAATTTGACGAGGAACTGATTTCACCATAGGCATTTAGCAAAATATTAAGGACAAGGGAAAAGGGAGTAGCAGTACTGATTACTAGAGGGACTCCAGTAGTGTTAGAAGGGAAGACAATAGTAGATTTATGGTAGTATAGGGCTCTTGGCAAGGAAGTAGGATTATGCTGGGCTTTATTTATATTCTACCAAACACTGCTATTATGAAGCTTAAACAACTGGCAGAAATAAGTCTTATCAGGAGGGAATATTTATGGATGGGGACTGGAATTTGATTTGCAATTTTGAGGATGTATTGGGGGGACCTGGAAATGAAAACGTAGCAAGGGTGGGTTTCTGAAGAAATATGAGATTTTTGGTATGGGAGAGAGTGAATTCAGTAGTAGGAAATTGGACAGAATTTACATATTTCCTAAGGAGCAGTAACTGGACTGGATTGGATGGAATGGATATTTCACAAGATAAGTTGATTCTCACATTACAAGGTGATTTAGGATTACCTGATTCGAGTGAATATTTTTGAGCTGTGTAGATAATTGAAAGCTTTTGCATGAAAGCTTTTCCATCAGTAAAAACTAAGATGAAAATGCAGAGTAGTGAAGCAAAATGAGATGCTGTCACATTTAAAGAATGGGTAGTGGAAATTGTTTGAGCATTATTAGGGAAAATATAAATTTCTTCACAGGGGGTTGCTATTGAATGGGATACAATGAAAGTGGAGTTTGGACAGAGTAGAAATGAGAACAAGATATGGGAAAGAAACCATAGACATTATTTAGAGGGGCTGACAAAGGTTACAATATTACAGAATAAGAGGAATTTGACATAGGAGCAACGGTAGAGTGCTAAAGGAAAAATAAGAGAGTTTGGATAATATGTATAAGTTTAGAAAAGATGATTTTAAGCAACTATTTTAATAACTGCACATTTTTTAGCACAGAGACTTGAGCAACAGAACGATTGTTGCCAGAGCTGGGGAGCCTGTGGCAAGAAAAATAACCAAAGATATACAGATATTGTGAACATTTTATAAATGCTTGTATAAAGCACAGGAATATTGGAATCAAGAAAAGGCACTAATGGAAATACTTGTGGAAGACTTAATTATGCCACGGTTAGATGAAGGTGAGGCTCAGCAGTTAGCAGAGAGAGGAACTGATGAGATAAAATTATGTATAGTCCATCAAAAGGGAAGTCTCCAAGATCAGACTGAATTCACTGTAGAAGTTCAGAGGGAAGAAAGTGATAAAGATCTGGAAGGTTTTGTTAACAGGATTTTAAAAGGGGCGAGTCACCTTCATCTTGGAAAAAAGCTGTGGTTGGTGGTTGCATTACCCAAAAAAGGTTAAGACCCTACAGACCCAGCTTCATATGGACCATATTTTTAAGCCACAGTTATAAAATCTTGTCTGTACTAAGAATGGCAAAGGTGTTGCCAAAATTGATGAGTATTAATGTAGCTTTGTAGAGAGGTGGCAAACATTTGACATCATTAATAGAGTGGTGATGATCCAGAGGGAAGCGGAGTATAAAAAAACACTGCTATCGTTGGGTCTTAATGCTGAGAATGCATTTGCTAGCCAGCTGGGATTTATGAGTAGGCAATAGAATTGTTTGCATTCCCTTGTGGAATTACAGGGTTAAATGGGAATATATATGAAGATTGAAGCAAGAGTTAAGGTGGGAAAGTTCCTCTCGGACAAGCTGTGTTTGAACTGAGGAACTAGGTAGAGGTGTCCTCTTGCTCTTTCATTTGCCTTGTATCTAGAGCCACTAGCAAAGAAAATGATTCCTAAATTCAAGGATGTAAATGATATGGTAATCAAGAAAATGTAGTTTTTTATTGCAGTTAATGAAAACCAAACAAAGGTTATAATGGTAAACTGTGTACCCACATATGAACTGGTTCAGCAATAACCATATTTAGGGGGACATAAGATGAAGTATATAGTTATATGGATTAAAACTGTTTCTCTTATGACAGGCAATGGTATGTGGGAGGAGGCTAAACAAAATATAATCAAAAACTAAGAAACAGGATAGTCTTGATTATGGTTATAGATAAGATGCAAGCAATGGAAATGTTTAGTCCTTTTAATTGTATGTACACATTGTAAAGATTTTTATAAACCAAAAGAAAAGTTAGACTGTAAATTAGTTGACATTATTTGGGGGATGAGGGCAAAAGTTTAATGGGATAAGTTGATTTTTCCCATAGGACAGAGATTTACAATTACAAGATTTGAGTGGATGCTTTAGAGCTATGCAGTTAAGGCATACATACAGAACATGTGCAGAAGGTTATAAATCAAAATGGAAAGGCATGATGATGGGGGGGGGGGGTTGAGAAATAAGACAAGAGTAGGATTTTGGATGGAACCATAAAGAATATTATCGTCACAGAACTGCAGAAAGTATTCTAAGAACTAAGCCAATATGGGAATAGAGAAAGGAGAATTTGCCAGTGGGGATGACTGCAACTAGGGGTATATAAAATAGGTAAGAGCGGTCTGTAATTTACTGGAGTAAATTTGCAAAAGAATCAAGGTATTGGGAACAGATGACTGGAGAGGGAAAGGTAGTAAAGTGGGTTGAGGTCAAACAGAAGTTTGGACTGCAAGTTACAGACTGCCATCCCTGCTAGGGATGTCTGAGTAAAGGGAAATTAACTGGGGGTGCTAATTGAGTGACCAGCTCTGGTAGAGTTTGTCACGTCTGTAGCAGGAGCTGCTTTTTGAAAAAGATGATTAGTAGGGTTTATAATATTGTATGGTAACTATAAAAATCAATCTGAGGTTAGAAATGATTGAGAAGAGACTAGAAAGGCAGTTTAGAAAGGAACAGTGGGAGAGTATTTGCATGGCTCCCAAGTATGCGACAAAGTCTAGGTGGTTTAGGAGTTTTGATTTGAAGTGTTCACATGGCTATAGTTATACCCCAAGTAGACTTCAGAGGTTTTTTCCATGAGTAGATAAATGCTAGATGTGTAATGGAAAAAGAGAGGTAACTTGGAACATATTTGTGGGAGTCTAACAAGTTGGCTGACTTTAAAAATTCCCCGCGGAGTACTCTGTAAGAAATATTGGGGGAGCTAGTAGATGTAATGAAGGAAAGGATCCTTTTAAGATGAGACATGGAAACTGAACCACCCAGACGTAGAAAAGCTTTTAGTTTAATGCTGTTTGGTGCCAAAAAGTGGTTAGTAGAACATGGAAATAAAAAGCCCAAGCCAGCTATAAATGAAGTATTATAAAGAAAAAATAACTGAAGGTGGTATCTTAAAAAAATGGATGTGGTATCTTAAAAAAGAGAAAGATCAAATTATGTAGAAATGGAATTTGTGGGAGCAATACGTGCAGAATAATAGAAGCGCGAGGTTTAAAGGAGTGAATGCATCAGTTGAGTATTTTATGTAAAGCTGGAGTGTATGTTTTAAGAGAAAACCTATGTAATGTATATTGCATAAAAAATGTTTGTGATTTTTGTATTAACTTGTATACCATCTTAAGTGATAATTTAAAGTATTTAAAAACAAAGAACATTCTGGACTGTTACTGTGCCCTCCATAACAGAAGCATTTGAAGATGGTTTTAGCACCACCTTATTAGACCCTAACTTTCAACCTTTAAAAAGCGAGACTGATTTTACAGGGTGTAGGAGCTATATATAACCTTTGTGTATGAAGAAGAGTAGGTGACCAAGTACGAGTTTCTTTGGAAACTGTAAGGGTGGTGGGGGGGCAGCAAATGTGGGTTTCATGTCGTGAGTATTTTTCACAGTGATATTGAAAGGAGAACCCTAGGTGTGTGCAGAATGAAAATTTATACCCCTGCCACCTTTGAAATCAGGGCAATAAATTACCAGACCCATGTGGTACAGGGCATTAAGATGCTTCCCTGAGGAGGAAGAAAAATTGAGAAATTATCTAAAAGCTGAACAGGTGCAGTTAAATAATTTGACACTAATTACCTGTTCCAGGGCTGCTGTTTCAGGATCAGTCTTTGTGACACACTAGACTTGCATATGCAATCTTTATTCCTGAGGACACAAGAGGTAACTTGCCTAATAGTTTCCAGGGCAAAGGTTTGCTATCAAATACTTGAGAAATGAGAATAAGGCATATAATATATGCAGGTCTGTTAATTCAGATCCCCCTTATAAAGATACTCCAGAAGTTGCCCTTTTATGGCATGGTCTTACTGTTGGAAGCAGGCTAAACAAGGACAGTGCAGGCTGCAGAGATAATACCAAAAGAGGCAGTATGCCAGAGGGGAAGGAAGTCTCAATCCTGTATAAAGCAGGAGTCCAGAAAGACCAGTACCCCAGCATGCAGAAAATAATGCCTACTTTGACTAACAGAGCTGTCATCTTCCTTATCTCATCTGAACCCAGCCACAGTACTATCACGAGAAGAGTATCTTTTTAAACAGCAGTAGTTCACTCTGTCAGATTTGGACAAGAGAAGTGATGTCATCAGGTTGTACCATAGAATGTGCTCAGTTCCTCTGTTTCAGATGCATCTCTTCTCAAAAACATCAGCTGTAGCCCATCCTGTCAGTCATAGAGCATCATGCTGAGTAGCAAGAAGATTGACATCCATTTGGTAGAGAACAGATTGGATACTGCTGTTGATGTCTGCATGACAGAAGCTTGCAGCACAAATGTTTGACACTAGAAAGCTGTGAACATTGACTTTGCAAGTTAATTGGAAAAAGGAAGCTAAACCCCACTGTGCCCCTGCTGCTTGGTATATACTGGTTCTAAATCCATTTGCATCATGGAGAAGGTGAATTCTCCTAGGTGCAATAATTTTGGTCTTGTATAGTCAAAGTTGCACTTTTTCGTACGCAATTCAGTGTGGCAAACATGTTGAACTATTTTACTTCCCTGTAGGTTCTTTCCAATACCTAAAACGAAGCTCATCTGAGACAAATCTTGTACTAATGCTTAGAAAGTATTGAATTGTAACAGTACAGAATTCAGTATGTTGACACTAATGACTGTGCTTTCTGTGCTGATAAAGGGTGCTTTTCCTGATCATTCTACACTTGATGAATGTCTGTCTACATGTTCCATTCATAGGGCTTTTATACAATTTCTTGGGTTCATGGTGAAAGTGCTGCATTGCCAGTTAGCCCTTCACAATTTTAACTATTCAGCTATGCACACTACTTTCCAAATGCCTAGAACAAGTGTTTGCTCAGCTAAGGGTCATGAGTGCACATCTACCGGTTTTTTTTTTTTTTTTTTTTTTTCAACAAACATTATACATCACAGACACCATTGAAACAACTGCATTTGCAAACATTATACATCACTTAAAATCTATGCAGTCATTGTCAGTAAAGCTTTATATGGCTCATTCAAATCTTGCCTCTTAAACCTGTTTGTTCTCTCCAAATACGGGTCCCACAATTCCATTTTTTCGTATGTAGCTTGCTCCTAACCTTTTCTAAAGATCCCAATTCCAGTTGTTTTATCTCTGTTACTATATTCAGTTCTTCTAGTAAAGTTGGTCTAGACTTAAATTTCCATTTCCTAGTAATTTGGCAGCCACCATAACTAGATTCAGTAAGGCTTTGCTATGTCTAGGCAATTTTGATTCTGTATCATAACTCAAAAACATCTCCCTAGTCAATCCAGTCCGCTCACCCAGCATCTCTGGCAGCGTGGTCTGCAGGGAATCCCTAAACTGTGCCAGCTCATTACACTCCCAAAAAAATATGCTCCCAGCCACCTCTTTCTTGCCAGTCACACCTCCAACATTTGCTATCCACCCAAGGAAAAATCCTTTGGAGTCTGTGTGGAGTATAAAAATACCTCTATAGACACTTCCAGGTGAAAATCCTCAATCTTCTCGACTTTGTTGCATATTTGGGAGATATGCATATATCCCCCCTATTGCTTGTCCAGTCCTTCTTCCCAATCCTTTCTAAGCTCCTCCTGATTGATTCTTATAATTATCGTGCAATATTTTATATGCTTTATTAATTATTCCTTTTTAATTTTAGCTTCTGTTCTAGATTCTATTAAAAACTCTACCAGTGCTGGTATTTCATTTAGGATCCCCCTATTTCTTTCTCTTTGCCTATACTCTGATATCAATCCTTGATAGGGAAGGCAATTTCTAACCTGGAGTCCAAATAAATTCTTGGCCTCTTCCCATTCTATTACTTTTCCCTTTTTAGTTATTTGTTCCCAGTACCTTGGTTCCTTTGCCAGTTTTCTCCAATAAATTCCAGTCCTTTTCTTGCCTATTATCTGTATCCCTAACGACAGTCATCCCCATCAGTAGAATCTTTCTTTTCCATTCTCGAGCTGGTTTAGTTCTTAGAATGCTCCCTGTTATTTTATGAATATAATACTCTATATGATTTTTGTTCTCCGTAAGAGTCTGTATCCAAAAATCCTGATTTCTCCGTATTTCTTGAGCCCTCCTCCCTGTATCATCATCATTCCTTTCCAGTTTGAATTATAGTTTTCTGCGTGTGCTATGTATAAGATCCTTAACTGTGTTGCTGTAAAATCCCCCCTCAAATGAGGTAATACTAGTCTGCCTTGTTCTATTGGAAGTATCAGTTTATCCCACTTGACCATTGCTGTCATCCCTTCCCAGATAAAATCCTTCAACTCTTTTTAAATTGTTATCCACAGCTTCTCCTCTGGTTGATAAAAATATGTCTGACCTGTGTATTAGAATAAAGGGACAAAAAACATTTTAATTGCTTGTTTCTTAGTATCCATATAACAAAGCTTCTAGTTTCACAATTTTTGTATTATCTTCTGTTTAGTCTCTTCCCACATACCCTTGGTTGCCACAACAAGAGTCATTTCTAATCCATACTTCTAATTACTTCATTTTATAGTGTCCCCATAAATATGGATATTTTTGGACCAGTTCATGTGTGGGTACATAATTTTACCACTATTGCCTTTGGTTTAACTTCATTAATTTTGTATCCCAAGAAGATTTGAAACTGTCTTAAAATATTCCACAACACTGTAATGTCCCTTTCTGGTTTTGTCATGTATAAAATATCATCTGCAAATAGAACCAGCTTTTCCTGACTACCATACCAATTATATCCTTGAATTTGAGTCACTTATTTTCTTTGCCAGTGGTTTTAAATATAATGCAAACAACAAAGTGGAAAGCTGACAACCCTGCCTGGTTCCTCTACTCAACTAGAAGTTATCAGAAAGGACCCCACCTACTTTAATTTTCTGCTCCAATCCCTTATATATACTTCTAATCAACCTTATAATTGTATCAGGGAAAGCAAATGCTTCCATTGCCATGCTCATAAAGTACCAGTCTACTCTGTTGTATGCTTTCTTTGCATCAAGACCCACCGATAAGTGGTATTTTCTTACATTCTGCTTCCCTGTGGATCATCAGTGTTCTGTTAAAATTGTCAAATGTTTCCCTCCCCTCCACAAAATTACACTGATCCATATTTATCAATTTTGGTATCACTTTTGCCATTCTTTTAGCCATTATAGATATAAACACTTTATAATCAGATTAGTATTGAAATGGGCCTGTATGAAGCTGGATCCAATGGATCTTGATCCTGTTTAGGTGTTACCATTAACACTGCCTTCTTGCAGGATGCTGGTACTTCTCCTCTTAAAATACTGTTAAACAAAGCCTTCCAGATCTTTATCAGTTTTCCCTCTTAGCTTCCAAACTTCCACAGGAATCCATGCATTCCTGAGGACTTTTCTGTAGATTGGTTATGCATAGCCATTTTTATCTCATCTGTTCTTATCTTAACGGTTAGTAATTGAGCCTCATCTATCTCTAACCTTGGCATATTTAATTCTTCCATAAATATTTCCATTTATACCTTTTCTTGATTTCCATATTTCTCTGCTTCATACATACTTTCAGAAAATTTATGAAATTTTTCTAATACTTCTACAGGATCTCGTTATCATCCTTATTATAGGCTCCCTAAGCTGTGTGACAGCCCTTTCCACGCCCGAGTCATTGTGCTAAAAGTTTTTGTACTTTAGAATTGTTATTAAAAAACAGTTGCTTAACAGCAATCTTTCTAAACGTGTGCATATTATCGAGGTAATCCCTTATTTTCTGTTTAGCATTTAGCAGTTGCTCCTTTTCTTGTTCTGAAAGATTCTCCCTATTTTGTAGTAATTTAACATTTGTCAGTCCCTCTAAATAGTTTGTATTACTTCTTTTAACCATATGTCCCTTCCTTTTATTTCCACCCTAATTTTAAAATCCACCTTAATTTTATCCCACTCCCCAGCTATATTTTCAGAAGAAAATTTTATCTTCTCTAGTAGCTCCTGAATTAATTCCAACACCCATTCCGTAAATTCATCTCTTTTCAACAGATAGGTGGGAAATCTCCAGTGTCTCATTTTTACTTCATCACCTTGCATTTTATTTTGGTTATTATTGGTGCATGATCTGAAATAGTTATTGGGTGTGTTTCAAGACCTTCAATTAAATGTGCATGTTCCTGTGAGATGTAAAATCTGTTTAGCCTAGCCCAGTTTTTGCATCTCTGTGAATAGTATGTAAATTCACTCTGAACTCCTAGTACTGAATTCACATCTTCCATGCCAAACATTTTCATAAATTTCTTCAAAGATCTACCCTCCTTTGTTATATTTCCCTTTTAGGCCCCCCTCTCAGACACTTCACTGTTGCAAACCAAATTCCCTTCTCCACCTATAGGTAATTCTTTGCTGAAAGCTGATTATTTCTCCCAGAATTTTCTTAAGCTCCATTATAACAGTTTCAGAAGGAATATAAATACATGTAAGTGTAATCCTCCTCCCTAGCCAGTAGCCCCTTAGTATTCTGCATCTTCCATTATTAATTTTTCCCTTTTCTATCACTGTTGGAGCTCCGCTTGCAATTAATAAGTACTACTCTTTTCCTTTGCCCCAGATATTCTGTTGAATAACCATCTTGAAAACCTTTCTTAATCAAATATACATGTTCATTTCTTTCTAGGTGTGTCTCCTGTGGCATGGCTGTTTAGACTGTACATTTTTTATAATATAGTTACTACTCTTTTCTTATATTTATCTGTAAGAGCATTCAGATTGAAAGACATTACAGAAAGCATAATTTTCTTGTATAGTTACTTTTACCACCTTTTATGTATAACTGCTTTTTGTTAAATGTCTAGTTCCAACTTTTATGTTACATGCATAAATGGTTTGGAAGGTTGGTCTTGAGCATTCAGCTTGAAAGACATTACAGAAAGCATTGTTTTCTTGTATAGTTACTTTTACCACCTTTTATGTATAACTGTTTTTTTGTTAAATGTCTAGTTCCAACTTTTATGTTACATAAACAGTTTGGAAGGTTTGTCTTTTATACGGTTGTTTCTTGTCATGTCCATTTGCACCTATGCCATATCTTACATAGCATTTTTTTTTTTGAAAACCCACAAACATAACAAACTACCCCCCTAAAACCTACAAGCTTAATAAAACACACAAAACCATGTACCTCTTCAAATATTGAAGTTTTTGCTTCCTAATGAGAACTGAAGTACTAAGTTGATAGCCACACAAACAGGCTAGAGTTGACCAAAAAGAAAAGTTAGTCATGCTGAAATGCATGGTACAGCCTGTGCTACTATTAAGTGCTATTTGATTTGTCTATTTTATAGCTCTTCTGGCTGAGAAAACACTTGAATGCTTTCAGTAAACACTTTCCCCAAGCCATTTCTCTTTATCAAATTGCCTTTGAGTGACATGCAAGCTAGACACAAAATTGCTAAGGGTACCTTGTTTACCAGAAAAAAAGCCTTCTAATATTCAGTATTCTTTGAACTTTGTTGCTGGGTAACAGCAAGGGTCTTAACCCAGTCATTTCCCTTTGCAAGCATGGGAAAAAGCACACTGATCTTTCTTTTGTCATACTCTTTTAACCAACTTTTCCTCACTCCCCTTTATCTTCCTCTTTTTGTTTTTATTGCAGTGCCTACATTTCTTAAAACTGAACAAAGTAAAAGAGAGAAGGGAGAAAAAGAAGAAAAGCAAAAGCACCTGTTTATATTGGTATCCCAAATGCATTTCAAAAAAAAAAGGGGGAAAACTTTACTTCAAATCTAATTGTTTTTGTATTATCTTTAAACCTCTCACAGCTGGGAAAACCCGATTGTTTTCAGAGAACATTATGTCCTAGCCAATTTCTCTCCTTTTTTTTTCTTTTCCCTCGGCCAGTTCACTTCCACCAGACTTTCTCCAGCTTCTGTTTATCAGATTGTCTCTATGGACACGTTAGGACCAGCTGCAGAATTGCTACTTAGTATACATGCATTTGCTAGAAAAAAAGCCTCATAATAATTAATATTCTTTTTCATTTACTTGCTCTCTTACAACTGATTAGTGTAAGGTCCTTAATCCACTCATTTCCCCATGCAAGAATGAAAAAAAGCACATTAATTTTAACTTGGTCATGCCTTTTTAACCAGGCTCCTTTTTTATCATTGCATTCCCTATATTTCTCAAAACTGTACAAAGAGAGAGAGAAGAGGGGAGGAAAAGAAACACTACCATCTGTTTACAATCCCCATTGAACTTAAAATAGTACGCAAAGAAAACCATGCACCACAAATACAATACTATTAAGCAAAGAAAGAGTTTTCTTTACTTACAATTAGCTTTCTCCCCTCTCTTCCAAACATTAATGTCATGAAGTAGGCCATATACTTGAGTCCCCCACAAATCCAGCAAAATTTGAAAACGTTGAATATTTCCAGATTATCTTGTTCTGTCAGATTTCACAAATATAATTATTGCATTGTAATCCCACATTGTGACTGGTTTTGTTACTGTTCTCCATCACCCAGATCCGATCTCTGCTTCATTTCCAACATACTCTCGATTTTTCTAGTCAGCTCTCATACTCCATTCCTTCTCTCCGACATTTTCCATTGAAATACTGGAAGAGGTTTCACAGATATGGTCTCTCTTGTCTTTATTACCAGAGGAACGAGAAGCAGAATCTCCTTCTGTTTCACAGCTCAGCTTTTGTTGGACAAACTTTTGTATTTCCTCCGTAGCATGCACTTCATCAAAAAATGATTTTTCCCTCCAGGGAAAAATACCTTAGACAGCTGGATATAGCAGTTTGAATCTTACACTTGCGTCTTGACATTCTCTGAATAGTGGAATGAATTTACTTCTCTTTGGCCTGATGTACAATGAGTAATCATTCTCCACAAACACACTGCTGTCTCCCATTTTTTAATATTTTGTCCTTCTGCCACAGTGTTGTCAGAATCAACTCCTTCTGCTGGTAGGATTGCATCCTTACTATTAAAGGTCTAGGTTGCTTTCTTATAGCTAGGTTTGTAGCATACACACAATATGCCCTTTCAACTAACAACTCCTGCTGTGGAATACCAGTCCAGTAGCATATTTGTGATTTCATAAATTGAATGCAGTCTGTTCCTTCCAGTTTCTCTGGTATAGCTGAAAATCTCAGGTTTTCACTACTTGCTGTGTCCTCTAATGCTATTATCTTTTGAAACATCTCTTTCTGAGCAGTGTTGTATTCAGCTAGCTTTTTCTTCATTTAGATCTCTGATTTTTGAAGCTTATCTCATCTGAATATCTGTTTAAAGCTTTTTCCATTTTTTTGTTTGTGTTGATGTACTCCATCAGTGTTTTGTTTATTTTAACCAAGTCTGTATGCAGTTGTTTTATATCTTCTTGTGGGTTATTGGAAGTCATGTGTGAAGGTTGCATTGCTTTTTTCTGAACAGCTGCAGAACTTTCCCCAGCCATTGTTTCTTCCGCACTTTTTGCAGCTGATTTTCCCCAGGTCTTCTGTATTTATTTCTGGCCTGCAAGCAGTGCACTTACTAGCTAGTTACTGAAATGTATGCATAAACACAAGTATACTGGCCTTCTCTGCTGAGTTTGTGTTCACATTGGGAGAGCTAGAAACAAATTGTTATCCAGTGTGCAGCCATCTTGGAAGTCCTCTTGTGCACATCTACCCTTATCTAGATCTATGTAATTGCCCAATTCTGACAACCTTAGCTGTGGAGTTGCATTGTGCTTCTCAGCCAATCAAGGCTAATCAGAATACAAGAGCTGAAACCCTTTCCATGAGATTTCTACTGTTGTCTTGAACACAAAAGGTTCTATTCTGACGAATCACTTAAGAAGGTACAGCTCATATCCTCCTTTCTTCATTTCTCAAGCAGCAACTTTCCTGAAGACACTAAACTGCATACAGTTCTCCATTCTAATTGCAGACACAAAGTTGCACATGAAGATAACCATAGTGTCTAAAATGTATTTTGAAATGAAACTTTGTAATTTGTGGAATAGCACCCTTCCTTTGATTCGTATCACATTGGTGCCATTTCCAATGACATGAAATGTGTCAAACATTCATCGATTAACTCACTATTACATTCTCAGCATTCAAGGTCTGTGGTCCACAAAGCTGAAACATAAATGCAGCAGATTGAGAGATGATTACCCTTTAGCTTCTGTTGGCATCCTAGGCTGTGTTAAAGCCAGGAGCAGTGCAGATTGTGACAGATCCATTGGTGATGTGGCACATACAAAAGAAGGCAACAAGCTGCAGCTGTTTTGCATAGTGCAGGCTAACAATAATGGTCTGATAACTAGCAACATATTTAAGCCTGAATCTCCATACAGTTTGTGAGGACACAGTATGTGCAATTGTAATGTTTGGAAATGTCCTAGTTTATCAAGAGGTAACTTAAAAAAAAACAAAGCCATTGTGTATGGGGAGGTGTGGTGGGGGAGCCCACAGCATCCCCCTCTGTTCAGCCTGTTGTAGATAACATTGAGGGTAGGTTATGAAGTTTCAGAGAAACAAGACCTCTCCAAAGCAGGTCTTGGTGAATTAATCAAATGCTGCTTTTTTATTCTCAGCTGGCAAAACACCTTGCCCTGATTCAGTGAGAATTTGTTTTTCAACATTTCATAAGCAAGTGCTGGACACCGACATTTTTGCCATAGAGTACTGGAGTTCCCCACCAAAACAACTCTCTGCATCCATAGTGAATCTCCAGCTTCCCACTCTTGCACCATACTACCCTTTAAGGAGTCCATGACAACAAATAGCTTCTTAGTGAAGCAGAATAGGACTCCTGGGCTCCTTCCCTGCAGTCAGACACCTTACAAAGATGCTCATGAAAGAACTGAAAAAGGATGAGCTTATTCTCATAGGCTCAGTCTGATTAAAACTAATCTGGGACATCCAGTTAACTTGGTTACTTGCAGATCAGCAAGTAAGTCTGGCATTTTTTAAACACCTTTATTAAATAATCATGTAAGGCATGGGCAAACAATACAAAAGAAAGCAAACCACATTAAATGTGTTTGCAGTTACATACATGATGCATCACATAGTTTCATTTTTATAAGTATCATCAGTTCAACATTAGTTAAATTGCTCAGTTCTTGCCTTTACTTAACAGTTCTGTAGAACACTGTTCTGCATATGTTCATACAGTTTTCATTTAGTTCTATGTACTTGGTTCCTTCCCTTTCCTAAAGATCCCACTTTCAGTTTTTATGTTTGTTACAATATTCAGTACTTCAAATACAGTTAGTTTAGGCTTTGATTTCCATTTTCTAGTAACTAAGACTTGGTTGACTCCAATATTTCTTCCAAGGCTATAGCCACTGGTGCTATTTTAAGGAGGTTTGCTTAGTTGCCTTCTCAGAACCTCTCAGATAATGTGTAAAATGAGATTTTAAATTCCCATTTGGGTAGAGAATTTAGTGTTTGGGATCTCTGCTGCAGAGGTAATCAAAAAGTGTGATGAAAGGGACAAGATAATTCAGGGGATATCTACGAATTTCAGCCTTCCTTTTCCAAATTGTCCAAGGGATTTTCTTTCCCCTAATCCAATTTTGGCCAAAAAGGGGAAAAAACAGAATAACTAGTCTCAATAAAATTCAGGTTAACAGACATTTAAGAAGAAATGGCAAGGGTGTCTAAAAAGTCAAACCTCTCATGCCCAAGGGCAATCCAAATCCAATGAGATTGAATGACTGCCATAGAGATGTTGACTCCCTCCCACCTTGGCCTCTTCTCTTCCAGAGAGTCTGAATATTCAATTTTTCTTTTTGGTAACAGATTGTTTCAAGAAAACAGGTTCTAAAAAAATAATTCATCAAGGTTATAGATGGCAGTGGAAGGAAAGTTCTCCTTTCCAGAGGGTCATTCATCATCTTGCAGATAAGACTCTATTATTTTTTACCTATTCTTCATCATATGCTGTCCCAACATGTGATAGAACCCATTCCTTCTTCCTAGATGGGGAAGAGGTTTTATTCAAGGATGTTCCTAGTGCCAAAGAAAAAAAAATGTTTGGTGACCAGATTCAGAATGTCACTTCACAACCAGTTACCTCTTTTTTTTTCCCTCTCAAGTGTTCTGGTAACCCTGGACTTAAAAGATGCTCATCATATCTCTCTTCATTCAAACTTCAGATGTTTCTTAAGGTTTTGTGTCTGGGTCACGTTATCAGTTCTTTGCCTTACCTTTTGGACCATCCACTGCACCAAGAGTGTTCAGAAAGTGTCTACCTTCGATTTATAGCTCTTTGAAGGCTACAGGTATCCACATTTTCCATATTTAGATTATTTGCTTATCTTTGCAGACTCTTTTTCGAGGTTTTAGGAATCTCTCTTGGGTGAGAGCTCTTGCACAGTCATTCAAAGAGAGCATTCAATAGTCTTTCTCAACTCTGTCACACAAAATTGTGTTCCTGGGATGTCAACTAGACACCTCAGATCAAACAGCATTTCTTCTACAGGAAAAAAAAATACATCATTATGTAGATCTATTTCTAAGGGTTTCCACTCAGAATTTGGTCACTGCAAGGGAATACCCCAGGATTTTGGGTTTCATGGCATCTATGATTCTCAGATATCGCTGTCAAGTCTCCATATGAGAAAGATAAAGTGGTATTTGAAATGTCTTTGGTCCCAGCATAAACACCATTTATCCTTTCAGATCCCAGTGCTGGGGGTGACGGAAAAGAAATCTTTTGGTGGAGGCAATGGATATCTTTAAATCCAGGTCTTCTCTTCTCCCTCCCTGCTCCAAAGCAGTCAGTCACCACAGATCCTTCACACTTTGGAGAACAGTTTTTGGAGAGTTAAAATACATGGGGTGTGAGACACTAAGGACAGATGCAAGCACATAACTATCAAGGAGATACTTCCCCCTGATCAAGGCACTCAACTCTCTGAACCATCTTTGGCTCTTGGGACCTCTTCAGGTGGGTTTAGGCAATACCATAGTCATGGTACAACAACAAGCAAGGGGGAACCAGGTCATTCCCCCTTTACAGACTAGCCATGTTAGCTTGGTATGTAGATTTGCAGTGCAGTTTGACTTTTCTGGCATCCTACATTCTGTCAGAGCAAAACTGGGAGTCAGACAGCTGAGCAGGACCAGGGCAGACCTGCACAAATGGATACTAGGTTAGGGGGGGGGGGGGGTCTTCAGAAATTTGATCCATCTGTGGGAGTTCAAAAGTTAGACCTCTTTTGCTTCCTGTCTGACAAATCAACTGCCAAAAATTATGTTCCAGGACTCCATGCAAGAAGGCTTGGAAGACAGAGACCTTTTATTTGGGCAGGAATGTTCATGTATGCCTTCTAATACTGTCCAGGGTACTTCTGATGATTCAGAAGTAATTTCCCAAGATCATTCTGGTGACTCCTTTATGACCCATTCAACCATGGTTCTGCCATCTTTTTGAAATGACATGGGATAATTCCCACAAGCTTCCTTACAGACTGGATCTATTCACACAAGACCAGGGGTGTTTGATACATCCTGACATCAGTCATCTGCGGTTGACTGCCTGGATGATAGTGTCTTAATTCCTTTTAGTGACACGTTTCCTGAGGATGTGCAGCAGGTACTAGTGGAAGCAAGAAAGCCTGCTACTAAGAAATCCTGTATATTAACAAATGGGACAGGTTTTCTGGTTGGTGCCAGCAACATAACCAAAAGCTATTCAGGGCTGGTTATTCTTGTGTTTTTTTACAATATTTGTGAGTTGCTGTCCTATGACCTTTCTTATTCCTCTATAAAGGTTCATTTATTAGCCATTTTAGCATATCTACCCATGGATCCTATTCTTTCAATACAGTCCCATGTCAAAATGTTCTTGAAAGGGGATTTGTATAAGGGTCCTCTTAGAAAGCCAGTGGCCAATACTTGCGATCTTAATTTTGTGTTAAATAAGATAACACTTGCTCCATTTGAAGCAGCTGATCTAGCTGAGTTGAAGTTCTTAACATGGAAAACACTTTTAATGATTGCTTTGACTTCTGCAAGAAGGATATCTGAGTTGCAAGCTCTTAGGTGAGGTGAGTCAACCCTTTATCATTTTTCATAGGGACAGGATTTCTTTGAGAAGTAATCCTCCTTTTCTGCCTAAAATGGTATCTGAGTTTACTTTAAGCCATATTATCTATCTCCTTCTTTTCTTCGTGTACCTAAAATGTGGGAGAAAGGATACTGCTTACCTTGGATGTCCACAGACAGCTCTGGTGTTATCTTGACAGAAGTAAGTCTTTCAGCTCTTCAGCTCAGTTGTTCATTTCTTGTGAAGGTAAGAAGGAACAAACATCTATCAAAACAGCCTATTTCCAAATGGTTGTTTAAAGAGCATTGCCTTTTGTCATACTCACCATAACAAATCTATTCCAGGCATGGTCAAGCCCCACTCTGCCAGGGTTTGGCTTCATCTATGGCTTTTTGGAAAGGGGTGGATTCTAGAAGATGCTAATTGGTCCTCTTTACATGCTTTTACAAAGCAGTATAAGCGTGATTCTTTTGCTAGGTCAAGATCAAACTTCATTAGAACCATTCTCCATGGGCTCCTGGACCCTTCTCCCTCCACTTCCCAAATATAGTTAGCTGTGGTAGTCTACTCATGTAGGCTACTGCAGCTGTGATCAATATGAAGAACATGGTACAGTTCTGTAGGTTCAGCTTACCATAACAGTAAATGTTCAAATTATCATTGCTGCAGGAGCCGCTCCCTTCCTCGATTTCCCCCCCCCCCCCCTGTTTTTTGGTGAGTTTTTTTTTTGTCAGGTTGTAGACATTCGCTTTTTTTGTTGTTCCTAACATTGTCCCTTTAGGTCTTCACCCTTCTTCCCTCTGCTGGCAGGAAAGCTCTGAATGGATCTACACACAAACTTGTATTTTAGTCAGCTCAGGTCAAGCTGTTTGACAGTTTGGCTGCATGGAAGATGCCCTGAAGCTTTGGAACCTGCCTGGCTGTTGTATCCTTCCCAGAATATGATCCATATAGATAAGGCTACTGTAGCAGTCATCATTTGAACATCTGCTGTTATGGTATGTGCAGCTTACACAACTGTATTTGTTAATGAAAGAAAAAATATTTATATTTTTAGAGCATTCCCACAACCTATTAACTTAGAACAAATGCATGTATATCTTGAAAAATGAAGTTGAACCCTTGAGATAGGAACAATTGCCTCAAATTGACAGCTTCACCCACAGGCATTAGTTAACATAAATTTGTGGTTACCCATGCTAAAGAGCATGTTACAGCCTGTTTTCCCACATACTCCGACTGGTGTCTGTTCTTTTTTTATCTCTGTTCCCTTCCTAGATGTAAAAAATAAGTTGTATTTTTTTCAGATAACATTACCTTTTTGCCTTAAGTAAAAGTGCACTGGCTATATTTAAATAAAACTAAATTATACACTGTTCTATTAAGTGCAGTAAAGTATTAAGGTTGCCAAGGAAACCACCATCTCCTGTTCACTTTAAATAATGTCACTCTTTTTTACTGAACTGCTTGCCCTTGTACCTTTGAGTTTTGCATTTCCTTCAGCAAAGAAAAATCAGAACTGTCGAGATTAATTGCTTTCAACTGCAGGCAGCTAGTCTCCATGGAACCATCACCAATAAGAAAAAAAAACTCTGGCAATGAATAAAGAAATCATTGTCAGTTTCATTCAGAACAGAATGTGCAAGTGCATTGAGATGCACACTTCTTGACTCCCACTGAATATTTGCCAAAGGGAAAAAAGCTAATATCATTGCATATGCAAGAAACTTAGCACTTCTCATGGCCTTCATCATTTTGGAGCCTACCTGCTTACAAAAACACTAGTTTTTAGATTAAGCCAGGGGCATTAATCCAGACTTAACCTTTGCAAGAGTAAGAGAACACATCCCAGTTCTTCATATATATAATCAGTACACTTTTAGACCCTACCCCTGCAGCCCTAGATTACAGCATGTTAAATTTAGCTTGCTTTTGTCTAGCCTTTTTTTTTTTACATTGTAAAGCCCATGTTTCTTACAGCTAAAAAGTACTTTTTACGTTAACATATTTAGCACACACAGCAGTTGATGAAAAGACTCACCCCATCTTCCACGTTTAAAGTACCCCCGACTCATACAACACAAAATTGCTTTACTGTGCAACATAGTTAATATATATATCATGAGATGTTTTATATAAATACTGTTAAGAACAAAAAAAATAATAATTGTAGTTCCTTTTTTCTTTTTAGTTTCCTAAACATTAAAGACAAAGTGGGATATCTGCTTTACAGTCTAGTCATAAGTTCAACAAAATCAAAAAAATTTCAGTCTTTTTCAGACACTTTTTCTTGCAGAGCCATATTTCACAAATGTGATTGATGCTTTATAATCTTACATTTATTCATTAATTTCAGTGTTGGTGGTCTTCCTATTCATCTGGTCTCCCAACACCACTCTCTGGTTCAAATCCAAGGTACTCCTGAGTCTTCTAGTCAACTTGTTTGCTTTTTTTTCAGTTTCAAGCATTTTCCTTTGGAGTATTTTGGAAAAGGTTTCAATGGCAAAGTCCCTTCGTGAGCTTTATTGTCAGAAGAATGAGAAGCAGATTCCTCTCTTGTTTAATGTCTCACTTTTTGTTGGATAAATGTATTTCCTCCTTAGCCTGCTCTGTATCAGAAAATATCTTTGATCATCCTGGAAAAAAAAATATTCTGAAGACAGCTGGATACAGCAGCGTGAATGGTACACCTACCTCTTCTTCACATTCTTTGATTGCTGGGATGAATTTGCTTCTCTTCTGCTGGTGTATAGTGAATAGTCATTTTCCACAAACTTTGCTGTCTCCAATTTTTAAAAATTTTCCTTCCGCCACAGTTTTTTTCAGGATCAACTCTTTCTGCTGGTATGATTATTGCATCTTTACTAAAGCAGGTCTTGGCTGCTTTATCATGGCTAGGTTTGCAGCATACACTCAATGTGCTCTTTCAGTTAACAAATCCTCCTGTGGAATGCCCGTCCATTTGCTTATTTGTACTTTCATAAAATGTAATAGTACGTTCCTTTCAGTTTCTTTGGTACTGTAGAAAATTTAATGTTTTCTCTGTATGCATTTTTTGAAACAGCTGTTATTGAGAAATCTTATACTCAGCCAGCCTTTTCCTCATTTCAACCTCTGATTATTGCAGTTTTAGCAATTCATCTAAATAACTTGTTAAAGCTTCTATTTTTCTAGCCTTTTGATTGAGTTGATATATTCCTTGTTTTGTTTTAATCAACTCTGAGTACATTTGATTTATTTCATCTAACTTACAATAAACCATCTCTTATACCAGAGCTGAAGCTTGAGCTGTGTTTTTACTGAACAGCTGCAGGATTCTTCTTTGTCCTTGCTTTCTCTTTACTGTTTCTAGTTTATTTTTCTTTCGGGTTCTCCAACTTTCTTCTTTGCTGGTATCCAGCTAGTGCATTTCCCAACCAGTAACTGAATTTTACTCAAACTGGCAGAATTACTAGCTCTTATTTCTCAGTTCTTATTTCTCACACTGGGAGAGATGAAATTAAGCTGTTGGTCAGTGTGCAGCCATCTTAGAAGTCCCTAATGTTGACATTTCTTAGCAAACTCCTGACAAAGCTGATGACAAACTATTGCATCCAGCCTAAGGTGCCTCAGTCTGACATCCTGGTAGATTTCAGGCTTTTTCCACACTGTCACATTTTTAGAAAACGTGGTTTCTATTGTAAAGAAGAAAGGTAGATAGAGGCCTAACACCCACAAGTCTGTTGATATGGAGTTCCTGCACCTCTGTGGACTGCCCAGACATGCAGAATCCCCAGTCTGGGACCTGAAATTTATAACTGGCAGGCTGGCTCTAGCAGCACCCCCCCCCCCGAATCCACCACCGCAGCTGGCCTCAAATATATTTGCAACATTCTTTTGCATTTGGCAGTCATCTCACTCCGAAGGATTTTGGAGCTGCATGCATTGCTATGCAGACGTTCTTGTACTATACTTCACGATGGTGGGGTATCTCTGAAAGCAAAACTCTCCTTCATGCCCAAAGTGGTTTCCGAATTTTTTCTTAACCAGTGCATCCAGCTTGCTTGTCTTTCCAAAGCAATAAAACATATGAGACAATATTGCCAAACCTTTAATGTGTATAGGTAACACAGATGCATGTCATAAGGACCAAATCTTTCAGACAGATCGGTTTGCATTACTTAAAGACCTTTATTAAATTCACATGCACTGGGGTGCACATTGCAGAAGACTTGGCGTGGTCAGCCATCACAAATGCCATTATTAAGAAGGCACACCAACGGCTTCACTTTCGAAGGTTGAGGAAAGCAAAGCTACCATCAAACGGCTCTCTCAACCTTCTACAGGGGCACCATTGAAGGTATACTGACAAACACTTTTACAGTATGGTATGGAGGCTGCTCTCCTTCCGAGCACCAGTCTCTCCAGAGGGTAGTAAAAGTGGCTGAGAGAGTTATCAGGCACTCCCTTTACAAGGCCTGCACATGTCCAGATGTCTCAGCAGGGCAATGAAAATAACCAGAGATGGCTCTCATCCTGCTTACAAGCTGTTGTCATATTTAACATCAGGAAAGCGCTTTCGATGCATATGCTGAAAAAACAAGAGATTCAGAAACTGCTTCGTTCCACTAGCCATCAGGTTACTGAACTGTAGGAACAGTACCATTCACACTGAACATTAAGGCAGTAATCTAACAATACTGAAAAGTCTCTCTAGTGCAATATGTAACAAAGTCTTACCCGCACCCAGACAGCAAAGTCAGCGGTAATCAAACTGAACTGTCTTTACTGTGCAATATAACTGTAGGCCTTAAATCTATTGCTTATGTGCATATTTTTCTCGGTGAAAATAAGCTAATAACCTAGTAATGAGTGACAAGTACTGCCTTACTATATCTAGGAATGTCAGTTTGCATATCCCACTTCAAAAGAGTTATTTCTTTAGTTAAAATAATTTACTTCTGACAAAGTACCCCATAGGGAATCCTTTTTAAGTCTGCTCTTTATATTCCCAAAAAAGTGTCCCTAATTAAATCTCTCATCACACTTCCACCATTTGCTGTCTACCCGAGGAAAAAAAAATCTCAGAAGTCTGCTTGCAGTAAAAAAAAAAAAAAAAAAAAAAAAGCAGACACTTGCAGGCAAACATACTAATCCTTCTAGTCTCTGTTGCATAGTATGTCCTCCCTTTGTATATTGCCTTTCCATTCTCGCTTCCCAGTTTTTTCTAACCTGTTTTGATCACTTCTTACAATTCGTTTGTATTTTTGAGAACAGGCAAACACTGGAAAGCGTCTGACTAAGCAAACAAATTTCCACTGTCTTGCCTTCTGTGTTCTTTCTGAAAGAGGTGTAGCAAAACTGTGGGCAGCAGCTGAAGCCCCGCTGCACTCTCTCTCTCTTCTCCATCCTGGCTGCCTTTTTCAAGAAAGTGTCTGATTAGTCTGTGAGAGGTTGTCACTTGGACATCTGTTTTCAAAACATTGCGACCTGGATGCCTTGTTAAGAGAAAGGTGTAACACTACAGTGATGCACGTCATTCTGAAAGTCCATCTACTCGCATCTGAGGTCAGGAAATTTACTGCTTAATTCCCTCCCATTCGTACTTTGAATGCCCTGTGGCAGTGCTTCATATAATATGACTATATTATAATTGTGTTAGGGTACTCAACATGACTGTAGAGGTTTGATAGGAAGGATCATTGCTACAGGAGTAACTCTAGATGTCCCCCCCTCCCTGGCACTGCCACAGTGATGAGTATGCCAGAATATTGTAGATGGTTTGCTTTAGGCCACAGTGAATATTTAGAATAGAAATAATTATTCCCTTAGATGCTTGAAGGTTATTACAGTGCATATTTAGAAAGTTTTTTTAAGAATGTTAGTAGGAGACTACCGTAAGGTGTGCTAGCTGTGATGTGTTATTTTTTGCATTTGCTGTAGTTATTATAGTTAGATTTAACAGTTAAGCAGATTTATAGTGATCAGTGGTGTTAAAACTAGTTTAATATTTTGTAAGCCCTTATGGATGCTGCAAGAACATTTGTTAGTGCCAGAAAAAAAAAGATGAGAGATGTTGCCGTGTGAAACATGGCTTAATGTTGATAGTCTAGCATTAGGATGTCCATCTGTTTTAAAATGTGTCTGGAAGGCTACATTTACCAGCAACTTAATCTTGTTTGCCAACCATATTTAAAAAACTCCTTAAATCACACCTTTATGCTAACCCTATTTGCAACTGCAATGACCCCACCTGAATTCTCACCACACTGTAGAAAGCCTAACCCCTAAGCCTCTGATGCTCACTTTACACTGACACCTATGTGCATAAAATACTCTGTAAATGTTATAAATATGTATCTACTTTGAAGCTCACTGAACACTGAGTGCAATGTTTAGTGTTGTAAATATGTATTTATGCATGCATGCTGTACTATTACTGTAAGGTATGCAATGTCTTCATCGTACTATGACATTGCTTTGCATTTAACTGCCTTCTGCCTTATATGTTAGCATTCTGCCATTTTGTTACCCGACTTATATTATTATAATCAACTGTCATTCTCTAATAACCTATGTATTTCACATTGTAAATTCTTGGAGCTTTTCTCCCCAGGACTCCACAGAAAATGAACACCTACTGTCCAGTCGGATTTATCCTGGTAAAATAAATGTTAAATAAATAAAATAAATATGATGTCCTTGTATTTGAACATCAACAGTTGTGATGAGTACCCCTGCACAACGGTGTGATTTTCTGCTGGTAGTGCTGTGAAAGAATGATGCTTGTCATTTTCAGGAGCATCATAGCATTTGTAACATTTTATCAGGTAGGTGTAAATACTTGTTGAGGTGCAGCATTGTGTTTACTAAAATATTAGGGTCGTAACTGCTTTCTTACTACAAAGTTTGAGAAAGCCTAACGGCGAAAGCGCTTACTTGTTTTGTCAATAAAGCTGATTTTTTACTCTTGGAATTACCGACTGCAATTTCCTGTGTTGGAGCAGTATATTGGATTTACTTTGGCATTGAGTTCCTTAGGATTGACTTATAGTTCAGTACTTTCTCAACACTGAACCGTTTTTGGTGAGCATACGGAATACCTATGCAGGTATTTGAACTGTGGGAACTGTTTATGCTTTTGCCTTAGTGCAACTTTGAAACGGGACATTGCGTTGTGGCGCTCTGCCCCTGTTATTTCTTTTTTGCGTATGAACAGTACTTTCTACACACGGAGGTGTTTTTTACTTTGTGCGAACTTGCAGATTGCCTACAGCGACAGCGGTATATGGTGACTTTTTTATATAAGATTTAGATTAACTGAAGTGTTTTGAGTCCATAAACACTTTGACGTATATAGTGAAAACTCCAGTTTGTAGTAAATAAACTGCAGTACTAGAATAGTTTAAAAATGTGTTAGCTTACCTGGAATGTTCTCCAAAGTGGTGTGTTAACCATAGAAAGACAGTGCATTTAATTTTAAGATGCATATTTTTAAAAGTAGAATACCTGCAGGACCTCGTAAAAGAGATCTCAGAATCACTCTGCTGAATTCAGCAAAGTACTAGGTTCCACGCACGGGATCAAGACAAGTAAAGGATTGCCTTTAAAATACATCCCTGATCATAAAAGAAGCTGCATGAGAACCTGCCTAAGAATCTTGAAGGCACTACTTGCTGCAGAGAGTTACAATTGCAAAGAAAACTGGGGTAATATGTTCATACGGAGATGTGCTGTTACCTTGGCATTTGAGGTCTGGACACATTAGGGAGTCCAAGATGCAGAGCATTTCAGTAACTAAGAATAAAAAATATATATCCTAGGAAGTTACTAGGTTATGGGTCGTAAGGCCCTTATAAGCCTGGCCAAGAATTTAGTTCATGTTCCGACAAGTCAGCACCCGATGCCCCTGTCCTGGAATCCCAGGGGTGTATTTTCTGTTCCCCCTCCAGTTATCCAGGTTGCATTTAAAAAGGGTTAATGTGAGGTACTGTGCTCTTGACGTGGAGAATGAGTCTCTTCCACAGAAGGGGGAGTCTCTGGGACTCAAATCTGTCCTGCCAACAAGTCCTATTGATGTCACAGACCAGGTTGAGGTTATGAGTGCGGGTTACTCGAGTGGAGCTTGACTTGCAGATATGCAGTAGTCCCATCAAGGTGGAGTCTGCGATTGCTTTGTATGCCAGACAGAGGTCGCCTCTGAGAAGTCTGTATGAGACTGAGTAGAGGGACTGGGCTTTTAGCCTTTCTGTGTAGGGTAGATGTTCGAGACCCTGGATTCTCCTGGTGAGGTGACTGTGGTCTCTCCACCTGCTGCATTGCTTTGTGAGGTACATGGCGAAAGGGGCATTGTACTCAATAATGAGTCTTATAAGGGAAGAAAGCAGGGATGTTACCACCTCCTTGTCCCTGGATGAGATACCCTTGCTAATAAGGTGGGCCATGTAGAAAGCTTTCAGTACAATGGAGGCAGTATGGTGGTCAGAAGTCAGTTTACTATCAACGTGGGTGCCCAAGTCCCTCATGACTGATTGCATGCTTAGGACCTTGTTGTTGTGATAATTTATGGGGACTTCACTCTCCCCAAAGGGGATGATGTATGTTTTGACATTCAGTTTGAGGCCACGTTTCTGGCATCAGTCATTTGTTTGGGTGAGATCTTCTTGGAGGATGCCCACATCACTAGGGGAATTGATCACAGCACCCAGCTTGCAGTCATCTGCAAACCTGGTCAGCCATAACCCACTGGTTTTGGCCTGCACTTCAGAAAAGTACATCCTAAACAAGAGGCCCCAAGACCGATCCCTGTGGTACACTGGTCATTACAGGTCTACTGCTGGAGGTGGCTTCCCCTATTTTGACTAGGTGGGTTCTATCATTGAGCCAGTTTGCTACCCATCTGGTAACATACAGATTGATACCTAATTGAGAGTCTATCTATTATACCAGAATGGGGAATAGAATCGAAGGCTTTGGCCAGGTCAATGTAGGTGATGTGCACCGTCTTTCCCTTGTCCATGGCTTTAGTGACTGTCTCAAAGAAGTCGACCAAATTTAGCAGGCGTGACATCCCCTTGATGAAACCAAACTGTGTAGGATCAAGTGTTTGGAGGTTGCCACTGTGTGTGTTAATGAGGTCCATGATAATCCATTCCATTGTATTTTTTTTGTCTTTGAGAGGGCAGTGATGACTTGCTCCCTTGAATTAAGGGGGGGACCAGGTTCTGGGTGATGTCCTGATTTACTGACGGGGGGGGGGGCAGAGGGGTAAAGTTTTCACTGAACCTGTCTGCCAGCAGGTTGGCTATATCTATGGTGTTTGTGTATGTGGTGTCCATGACCACCAGTTCTGAGCAAATCTGAGTGATTCCTTTGAAATTGCGGACGTATGTGAAGGAGGCCTTATGACCGTCTTTAGTAGATGTGGCCAGTTTACACTCAAAGCTTGCTTTGTAGGATTTTGCTAGTACTCTCTTACTTGCTTGTTCAGGCTAAGGAGAAATTGCTTCCAGTTAGGCACCTGCTCCTTCTTGGTCCTGGACAGCAATTTTTTCCTTTTATTATAGTGTTTATTTATTGCAGATATTCATCAGACAGGTTTACTCTTCTTGAGGAGGATGATATTGGCCTGTCTGTTATTCCTGATTCCATGCAGCTATATAAATGCTCGTATAGTACTTTGGTGTAGGTTTGGACATATGCGCCAGTTTGTGTAGGGGGAGGGGACTGTGAAGCTGTTTGTACCTTCCCTCAGGGACCTGGTTTAAGACTGTGAAGAACACCATAGCCATACCAGGTGACATTTCCTTCCACACATTCAGACCACAAACTGAAGGCCATTTTTTGTGTTTTTTTTTTTTTTTAAATGGGAAATCTCGGTGTACTACTTACACAACTGTACTTTATATTGACAATATGCTTCAACATTCAAGTAATTTTGAAGTGTTAACTCATGAAAGCTGACAGCACTGCTTGAGCTGTGGTGTTAATCTCTCTTGCGTTGATTTATTTATGTGAGCTGTTTTATCTCATTCAAGCCAGTAGTCCTTGCAAGTCTAACTACAGACAGAGCTTTGATTCTGCGCAAACATAATTATGATACAGAATCTGGAATATTTGAAGCAACAATTAAGCACATTAAATGTGAGAATTACTTAAGCAAATAAGAAATGAAAAAAAAATGCTTTAGTTTGAAAATATTTTCATTTAAATATTCTTCTCTCAGCTGTAGGTGGTTGTGTTCCAGCCTGAGTGCAGTCAGGAATTTGACACACAATAGACTGCCAGTTTGCATTAATGAGCTAAAGTGAAATATAGGTGATTGCAAGAACAGTTAATATTACAATTTCAAAAGCCTTTAAGTTATATCATCATGGAAAAACTGCATTATTTTAATAATATACATTTAGAATTATATTTACAAAAGTAGGTTATGCCATTCATGATTGCAAAAACTACCATTAGAAAGTTTGAAAACATTAATTTGCCAAGTACTTTGGCTGCTCTTATCCCTCACATCAGTTCATTGGTCAGAACTAAGTAGAATTTAGGAAAAATATCTGTTGCACATCAGGTCATATCACCACCTGCTCAACTTTTTGTCCCAGGATTGCACGTATGAACAGATGTTTCTTCCCAGTCATGTTAGAACTCTTTTCACATTTACCCTCTTTTTCTTCAGTGGTATCAGTAACTCTCATTTCAGCAGTCTTCCTGTTTTTGTTGTAGTTTGGTAAAGTCTAATAGCAACGCCTTTCATTTTCCCAGTTGCTTCATCTGGATTGCCAAAAGGCAACATCTTACTGTTCCAGAACACCTTTAAGATAGCTGTGAATGACAATTTAGATGTTTTTCTCCATTATTGCTTCTACAAATCGCAAGCTGGATTCCAGTGTCCTGTCAGATTAATCATATTCCATAAGTATAGGTCTCCCAGCTACCGAGAATTTTGTACTGAGCTGCCACAATGTTCATAGTATCTGTCCTTTTCCATAGCCCATCAAATATCTGTCAGTGTTGGTCTAGGTTTATTTATTTTATTTATTTTACATTTGTTTACCAGGAAAGTCTGGGCAGAAATTGCCCATTTTCAGCTGCGGCCCAGGGAGAAAAGCTCCACATAGTACATCCGTTAGAGTAATTTACATGAACATTCATACAGAAAGACATGCAACATAATCACAGTACAAACTATTTTTAAAAATTCTATACAAAAAATATACAAGTCTTTTTGAAAAACATTAAACAATACATAGGAAGTTCCCCACATTTAACACTGAAATCTGACAATGGAAAATGTTTCATGAGTGCTGTCACCAAGGAATCTTTTGCAAACCTAAGATAGTCTATCCGTCATCTTGATGTTCATATATTTGATCTTTTCCTCACCTTCCAAAATGCTATACAGTCTGTCACTTGACTTTTTTTTCCCTTAATACTGGTTGGTTTGTTCAGTTGATTTGCCTGCACTTTTGTTCTTTGAGGTTTGATGGCTGCCCACTTGTCATGCTGGTTTGCCGCTTCATCCATTGTAAGTGCTCCCATGAGTTTCCCACTTAACACCATTCAAATTCCATAGATTGAATCATTTGGCCTGAAAACTATGAGAGCTACCATTTACTAGGCTTGTAAGGGCCCCAGCCAGGGCCATTAGCCTAGTAGCCTCCTATGATCCTATGACTTGCACAACATTCAGCTGTAATATTTTCTAGTGTCTCTGCTCATTGAGCTTCGATCTGCATGGCCAATTCCATTCTGGCTGCTGAATAACTTCCTCTTTCCGAATAGTCTGATTCCATCACCAAATCACTGCTTCCATCACTAACCAAAAGGCGATGTCGTTACTTGATAGTTTATAAGATACACTTTAAATGCAGTAAATTTACTAGTGTTTAACAGTTTTAACTCTTAGGTTATAAAAGAGGCTTGAAGAGGGCATTAACTTTTTAGCTAGAACCGCACATGCATTTGAGACACTTCCCTACTAATTCGATGGCCAGGGATAGTAGGCCACCGAGCCAGTAGGGAAATGTATTTGTGGGGGATGGGACCTGGTGCATGGAGGAGAATATTGTCAATACAGAGAGTTATTTTATGTGTTTGGGGATGGCCGATGTTTTGCCATTAATAAAACAAATTGAAAATATCATGGGTCCTAGAATGAATCCCTGAGGGAACAGCAGCAGTGAAGGTCATGTGTTCAGAGGCAAGGATGTGGTTTCAAATATTGAACACAGAGTAAAGTAGTTGCCTGGCCAGTAAATTGTCGATTAGATATTTTTGTCCATATTTCAGTATATCTTACCAGTAGTAGTGTCTCTGTCTCTCTTTCACATTTACGCACCATGTGGTACATTAAGCAACGAGTACCTTTCAATGCTCATTGTTTCTGTAGCAGTTACGGGTTTTATGAGCTCAAGTTGATAGCCCAAGGTCCAACCCTACTTGGAGGGTGTACCACACACACACACACACACACACACACACCTAAGGCCAGTTTAGAGTGTCCAGTCCACCTACTGCATGTTTTTGGAATGTGGAAGGAAACTGGAGCACCTGGAGGAAATGCGCACAAACACAGGGAGGACAAGCAGACTCCTCAGAGAAAGCACCCCATTTGAGAATCAAACCAGAGTACCTCTTGCTGTGAGGTGACAACGCTAACCGTTACACCACTGTGGTGCCCAGTAATAGTGTAGATTGCTGTTAAGTGCTATTGCCTGCTCTGAAACCATGCTGAGAGTCGATGAACAAGCCATATTGATTGTATATGTTCCATAATTTTGAAAGTGGAGAATTAAAAATTTTAATAAGGGGACAATGGATGGAGATAGGTCTGAAGTCTTGGGGATTAGCGAGGGAGGTAGGTTTGGATATTGCAAAATTAAGGGCACATTTAAATTATTGAGGTATAGTGTCAGTAGTTTGGGAAAGATTATAAATGTGGGTAAAGGGCTTGGCTGTTATGGGTATTGCCATATGTTGGGAGGATGGAAGTATTTTGGAATTTACTTTGATATTTTTCTCTAGTTCTGAAAGACATTTTTTTTTGTATTTTTCCAGGACCTCACCCCCTGGCTCCACTTTATCAACCAGTTGGCCTGCTCATTCTAAGGGGCTGCAAGAGCTGTATATTCCTTGGTTAGTCAAGAGCACAAGGCCTGTCTTTTCCTGCTTGGGAATTCTTATTGATCCTCTATTCCCCCAGTGAGAGTCGGAGGATTGGAAGAGGGCCAGCTTGATGGTACTTGGGATGGCCACCTCCTTACACAGTTCCTCTGAGCTCTGCCTTTGCTGTATCCTTAGGAAAATGTGCCTCCATAATCTGTATTCCCCTCTGCTATTTAGTGTGATTATGCCACGACAGTGCTAGTTCTTTTGTGGGAGAGAAGCTCAAACTTCTGTGCAACACCTAATGTTTCTGCTTGGTATCAGCCTTATTGTGAGCCAGACTCTCTTCCTCCCTGCTCTTAGGGTGGGTGAGCCAGCAGTGGCTGTTCAGTCCTATGCTTCTCAGCTGACTCATACAGGCCCCCAAGCCACAGTGCAAACTTGGCTCACTTGTGCCATAGTCAAGGCTTTATTCTCTGTGTCGTGGAGTTTTCTTTTCCCCCCAGACAAAATTGTAAGTAGAATATCGGGTGGGTGTAAGATATTTATTAATAGATTCCAAAGGAGTTTTTGTAATTGGTGCTGGGAGTATGTGATTTTTTTAAAAAAAGGTTTTAAAGTTTGATTTGGTCGATGATATAGGAAAAGATAGCAAGCTGATTCTGCTGACTGATGACTGTGGCTAAGATTGTAAAGTATGTTCTCAAATCTTACACTTTAAGGTAAGTTCTTAATGTGACTTATTTAACTTGTGACATACCAGAGTTCCAAGTCAGACTAAGAGGTGGTGATTGATATTCCACATGCTAGTCTCACTCACCTACTTCTAATTCTTTTTATAGTATTGTAGATCTCATATTCCTTCCTTTTAAGGGGCAGTGTAAAAAAAAAAAAAAGTTTTTCTTTTGCTGGTTAGTACATTATATGATCTTATTTTTATCTGTAGGCTAAATCCCGGCAGAGAGTGTAAAGTGAAAGATGCTGAAATTGCATCTATTGAAGACCTTAAAGAAGGACAGCTTGTTCGAGGTTACGTGACATCTGTTACTGATGCAGGAGTTTTTGTGAGGTAAGTATTTCCTATAAAAATCACTTGCTGAGAAGTTATTTCATTGATTTTTTTTTTGTTGATGTCATTCAGTCCATATTTTATAAAGGTTAGACATTTCTCTCTAGATATATATCTGTATATACTGATGGATGATTTTTATAAAGATACTGTACCTTTCACATCTATTTCATTTCAAGGAATATGACCTTATTTTACTTGAGGTTCCTTGTTCACGTTGAGGTGGTTTGTCACATACTCTGTGTTAAGATTTTAAACAAAATTCACTGTGGTATACATGAATAAAGCCCCGACTGTGATGCAGGCAGTCTGGGCTCAAGTAGAGGCTCGTGAGTCTGGGTGAGGGAAGATAGGATTGAGCATCCACTGCCAGCTCATCCATCCGACAGGGTGGGATGTGCAGCCATGGCTTACAGCTTGGGTGACACTTAGCACGAACACTTGGTGTTTTCACCTGTGGGGCAAGCACTGCCATATACACTTTCCTCATGATGGCAGAGCACAGAGAAACTTGTAAAGCTACTGAAAGGGAGCTGCTCCACTTAGGAGGCAAGCTGGCCTATCTCCACTACCCTATTCTTGCTGCTGAAAGGAACATATGGGCTCATAGAACTTCCAGGTGGGTACAAATGGACTGTGGATCTTTTGCCTAGTCTGGGATTGCTTGGCTGTCACTCCCCCCAATGGAATACATGAGCCAGATGTATCTTGGTAAATGACCTATTGAGGAAGGCAGTACAGGGATGCTAAAAAATTAAAAAAAAAAAAAAAAACATAGTAAGTAATGCTGCATTTTGCAGACTGTTTCCGGAGAGTCGTCTCTTAACACTCCCATCCAACATGGGTACTTTCAACTCATAAAAGAACCAGCAATACCTAATATCAGGTCCTCCAAACACTCCATACTTGACCTGACTATTACAAAAATACCAAACTCCATCATCAACATAAACATTCTGCCACCATCGGCAACCACAGCACAATTAACTTTACAATTGTCAACCATCATATAAAACTGCCATCAATATTAAAACCTTCAGAAGCCAGAGTAGCACTAATATTGACGAACTCTGAACCTTTCTCACAGCCCACAGCTGAAACGATATACTCTTCTTACATGACCCTAATACCGGAGGTGCAGTCTTAACTAGCTTTCTCTTCTAGCTGTAAGACAAATTCTTTACACTTATCCACTGGCTTTATAAACCCACCAAAACTGAATGGCTACTCACTGAACTCAAACATCTTTTAACTCTAAAAGAGGAAGCATGGCAAAAATGGAAACAAAACCCCACACTCTGACAACTGCACCTGCTTTATAGTCTTGGGTAACCTAGCCAAGAGGTCAGTCAGAAGGCACAAAAGAAATCTCCAGATTACTTTCTTACATTTCTCCAAGCACTTTTAGAAAAATGTTTACGTTCTTACAGGAAGAAAACCTCCTCATGATATCCTGTCTACAAAGACCATTCATTGTGGCACAATAAAACTTTTGCCAGAAAGTTTCTTTAAAGAATTTAGCAACCTGCCATCAGTAAACTCCACACCTCCCACAGGTTATGTATTGCCCACCCCCCCACCAAAAATGCATACGTCTCTATACTGTTTGAAAGTATTTTCAGTGATACTCCTCCTTGATCTGACAGAGTAAATCCCAGAGTCATATATCATTGCAGAGATCCTCCATGTCTTCCTGTTACCTACATATATGATCCATGTCCCACACACATGCAACAGATTTGAAAAACTGCTCTAATTAAACCCTTCCTAAAGCAAACCACCCAAAAGATACCGCTCACTTCTGTGCAGTATTCTTCCTCACAATTCTGGGAAAAAAATTAGAAAAGATGGTTTACACACAGCTCTTTCTGTGAACAGCAGTACTACCTGCTGTCTCCAAGCAGCATGGAGTCTAGCCTGGATAACATTCTGTGACAGCACTTTGGTCACTAACTAATGACATCTTGCAAAAGTCTGATATTGGCCTCCTTTATAGGTTTCCTGTTTATAGACCTGGCTTCTGACCTCATTGACCACTATCCTCTCCAAAACAATCTAATTGAAATTGGTATCAGTCCAGATGCTGCTCCCTGGTTTAAAAACTTCCTCACTGACAGACGCTTCAAAGTTAAAATAGGATCCTTCCATTCAAAATCTGCACCTATTACCAAAGGTGTACCACAAGGATCCATTCTTGTCCCCTCCTCTTCTCCATATGCATTAGCAAATTTCCTTTGAACGCCTCCATTTCCCACTTATCCTCTGCTGATGACATGATCATTTACCGGTGAGGTCACTCTTAACATTCAGTGCCATCTCCAGTCAGACTTAAATGAGCTTCACCAGTGGCTCATAAACCTTAAATTACTTCTCAACCCCATCAAGCCCAAAACTGTGCTTTTTGTAACTCCACAGAAAATTCACCAACCACTTGACTCTCTCTAGCATTCTTTGATTTATACAACCATTCCATAGAGAAAACCTCCAACTTCAAGTACCAAGGATTATATGGCTTGATCAGTCACTAAACCTCCGATTCCACATATACAAAGTAAGTCAAAATAAACTTCTTCCTCTTGTGGGCCAAACAGATCTCCCCTTTTGTATACCAACCAGCGCAGCCATTGGCAAAGGAGTTTTTTTTCAACCTGAATATGGGCATCCAATTTTTGCTTCGGTCTCCAGAAAAAAACATGGCCACGTTCCAGGCACACTCTAACAGCATGTGCGGATTTGTTACAAAATCACCTGTCTTTGAGCATCATTTTATCACCCTAGAAAAAGCCAGAATGGCTACCCATAAAACAATGATCTAATGTACTTTTAGGATCCCAACTCTGTAAACCATTCCAACTCCACCCATTTATGCCCCTTGCAGCTAGACTTCATGAAAAAATCCCTCTTTGTGTAACCTGAGATGCTACTCACAAGTCACGACAATTCTCATTACCCTAGAACCAAACTTCACAGCACTGCACATGCTTTCTCCATTCAGGGACCTACTCTTTGGCAGGCTGTCCCCATCGATGTAATGGAAGTCAACACTTACTCCAAATTCAGAATGCAACTCAAAAAGCACTTCATCCAAGCCAAATGTTCCTGCTTCAACACAGGACATATTACTTAACCTGTCTCTTTCCAAGTCTTTTCTCCTCTCTCATGATGTATTTGATTGGCCCATTTTAAAAATGAATGTATGTATTGTACATTGCACTGCATTTGTTCATTAGTGTGTGTGTGTGTGTGTGTGTGTGTGTATGTATGTGTGTGTGTGTGTGTGTGTGTGTGTGTGTGTGTGTGTGTGTATATATATATATATATATATATATATATATATATATATATATATATATATATATATATATAGATATAGATATATAGGTCCACGTCTTAATTTCGAAATGTAACAATCTCAAGATTCATAAAATTGAGGCCACAATCTGGAGGTTGTGAAATCTCGAAATGAACTAAATAAAAACATGTATAATCATGTTTTTGCAGGGGGGCAAGCACCCCTGCACCCCCATGCCCCCTGCAACTTAAGTATGCCAAGTCCAAGACCGTGCTGCAGTGAAGAGAGTGGTGATGTTCCCGTTCTGCATGGTATAGCGATGTCTGTTACTGTTTGCTTCACTGTAGCATGATCTCTGAGTGAGTATATTTAAGTTGCAGGGGCTGTGGGAGGTGCAAGGGCGCTTTCCCCCCTGCAAAAACATGATGATGCATGTTTTTTTTAAGTTCATTTTGCAATTTCACAACCTTGAGATTGTGGCCTCGATTTTATGAATCTTGAGATTGTGACATTTTGAAATTAAGAAGTGGACCTATATATATATATATATATATATATATATATATATATATATATATATATATATATATATATATCTATATCTATATATATATAAAGGAATCATATGTCTCTGAACTCTGGCATTCAGTCTATATTCTTCCTCTTCACAAAGGAGGCAAAAACACCAACATCTTAAACTTCCGCCCCATTGCTCTGCTCTCACCAAACTCCTAGAAAAATCTGTCCGACTCCAACTTATGCCTTTTCTTACCCAAAACCAACTTCTTACCCCTACCCAGCATGGTTTCCGCCGAGGCCATAGCACTATAACCACACTACTCTCCTCCTTAGAAACTGTTAGTCAAGCCCCTGATTCAGGACACTTAGTATCTACAGTTCTCCTCGATCTCTCTAAAGCATTCAATACTGTTTCCCATAAACACCTCCTCTATCATCTCTCAAACCTACATCTCTCACAAAATACTTCATCCTGGTTCTCTAGTTACCTGTCAAATAGATCTCAGGTGGTTAAATGGAAGAACACTACCTCTACCTTCTTACCCACCCCAACCAGCGTATCACAGGGGTCCATCCTTGGACCTATGCTTTTCAACATCTTTATCAATAACTTTCACTCTGCTATTCTTGACGCCGAAGTCATTCAATATGCGGATGACTTGTCTTTAGTCTGCTCGGCCTCAAACCTCTTTGAACTGCTGACTAAAACCCAAACTGCTTTCTCAACTACTGAGAACTGGATGTGCCAAAATCACCTCTCACTCAGTGCAAATAAATCTAAAATACTACTATTCCCTCCCTCAAAGACTTACTCTTATGACAAAAGTGCATTCAAAGTCCTTAGCCAAACCAACTCACCTATAGAAGTGGTTCTCTTTGCCAAACTTCTTGGCACTACTATAGATGAACACCTCAAGTTTGATATCCATATTCAACAAAATATAAAGAAAGCCCACCAAAAGTTAGGTATGCTTTACAGGAACAATTTCTTCCTCTCCAACTCTATTAGGCATACTCTGGCCACTACTTACGTTCTCCCATTCTTATTATACGGAGCCCCTCTTCTAACTAACCTGACCTCTTCCATCACCTCTAAACTAGAAAACTGCTATAATAAAATCTCTAAATTTGCCACCAAATCCATAAATTCCACCCATCACTGCCTTTTTCCCTTCATTGTCTGAATTGGCTAGAACTCACAAATTACCTAGACTACCTCCAACTTACCACTGCACAGAGACTTGTATTTCACCCAACAAAATGTCCTTCTCTAACAAACATCCTTCCCCCTACACCCCTAATAGAACTCTCAGATCTGAACACCAAAACTTAATTACTATCCACAAACCTAAACGTCCAGCTGGCCAACTTCTCCTTTCTTTCTCACTAGGCAAGAAATGGAATTCTCTCCCCTTCCACGCTAAAGACAATATCAAACTCAGAAAACTTCAAAACCCAGCTTTTTACATACCTGTCCTCCAAATGGAAATGTACCTGCTTTCACCCTACCTAATTCTGTTTAAGTAAATGCTCCTGGGAAGATTTTCCTCCTGGATTCCTTAGCTCTCTATAACTCCCAAAGCTAATTCCTAAGAGTGTACCCAAGCTCTCTGCAACTCCTATAGCTACTCCACACAAGATTTCAACTCTGTAAATAGCCTCTTACTTTAAATGAATGTATGTAAAGTGTTTCCTTACTTTAAATGTAAGAATATATGTTTAAATGAATCTGTACAGTACAACCCTTAAGATCTATCACAATGAACGTTGTTGCTCATGCTTGATACTGAATATACATATTTGTAAACCATACTTTATACTGTATCGTTTATACTTTTGTATCTTTACTGTATTATGGAGATTTTCTCCCTGGGCCTCCACTGAAAACGGGCACATTGGGCCCAGTGGACTTCCCTGATAATAATAAAAAATATATATTATTCAGCTGCTCTTACTGTAACTGTCTTAGTTGCTTTTCTGCATGCTGTTATCTGTTCAGTCGCTCTTACTCTGCACTTATTACTGCTTGTTAGTCGCCTTCTAATTTACTGCCTTCTGCACTTGTTTTTTAGTCATTTTTTAAATTAATTGCATTTATTTGAACTGTATTTGCCGTAGTGTTGCTTCACACTCTGGTGTGCTGGCTTGCAATACAATTTGAATTGTATTTACTGCTGTTTTAGCTGCTTTTCTGTAAAAAAAAAAAATTCTAAGCTTGTTTCCTGCCTTTCCTGTAACTAGTCAAGTCCAGATACAGACTTGCTGTATCCAGGACTGTTGGTAAGTTTCTGAGCCCCCCAAGCCCTTCTGTGTTGGAGGGAAGCCTTCTAGCTTATCAGTGGGAGTGGTAAGCACTAGGTAGCCTGTCTACCATGGGAAGAGTGGGTTTTGGCCCTGAAATTGTAGTTCATTGGCCGTTTGGGCAGTTTTTCCATCTCTTTCTACTTTATGGTTAAAAGCCCATTTTGCAGTTGGTTCCTGCCTTTCCTATAACTAGTTTAGGCCAGGTGCAGATTTGCTGTATCCAGGACTGTTGGTAAACTTCTGAGCCCTCCAAGCCCTTCTGTGTTGGAGAGAAGCCTTCTAGCTTATCAGTGGGAGTGGTAAGCACTAGGTAACCTATCTGCCACAGGAGGAGTGGTTTCTGGCCCAGAAATTATAGTTTATTGGCTGTTTGGGAGGCTTTTCCATCTCTTTCAACCTTCTGATTTAAAAGCCTGTGTTTGCACTTGTTTCCTGCCTTTCCTGTTACTAGTCTAGTTCAGGTACAGATTTGCTGTATCCAGGACTCTCTGTAAGATTTTGAGCCCCCCCCCCCAAGCCTTTCTGTGTTGGAGGGAAGCCTTCTAGCTTATCAGTGGGAGTGTTAAGTATCAGGTAGCCTATCTACCACAAGAGGAGTGGTCTCTGGCCCAGAAATTGTAGCTATTGGCTGTTTGAGCAGTTTTTTTCCATTTCTTTCAACTTTCTAGTTTGAAAGCTGCACTTGTGCCCGTTTCCCGCCTTTCCTATAACTAGCCTAGTCCGGTTACAGAGTTGCTGTAACCAGGGTTGTTAGTAAGCTTTTGAGCTCCCCAAGCCTTTCTGTGTTGGAGGGAAGTCTTCCAGCTTATCCGTGGGAGTGGTAAGCACTAGGTAGCCTATCCTCCACGGGAAGAGTGAGTTTTGGCCCAGAAATTGTAGTTTATTCGTCTGTTTGGGCAGTTTTCCACCTCTTTCAACTTGCTGGCTTAAAAGCCTACGTTTGTACTTGTTCCCCACCTTTCCTGTAACTAGTCTAGTCCGGGTACAGATTTGCTGTATCCAGGACTCTTTGTAAGCTTCTGAGCCCCCCAAGCCTTTCTGTGTTGGAGGGAAGCCTTCTAGCTCATCAGTGGGAGTGGTAAGCATTAGGTAGCCTGTCTACCACAAGAGGAGTGGTTCCTGGCCTAGAAATTGTAGCTATTGGCTGTTTGGGCAGTTTTTTTCCATCTCTTTCAACATTCTGGTTTAAAAGCCGCACTTACGCTTGTTTCCCACCTTTCCTGTAACTAGCCTAGTCCAGATACAGAGTTGCTGTATCCAGGACTGTTGGTAAGCTTCTGAGTCCCGCAAGCCTTTCTGTGTTGGAGGAATGCCTTCTTCTAGCTTATCAGTGGGAGTGGTAAGCACTAGGTAGCCTGTCTACCACGAGAGGAGAGGTTCTTGGCCCAGAAATTGTAGTTTATTGACCATTTGGGCTGTTTGTCCGTATCTTTCAACTTTCTGGTTTAAAAGACCACATCTGCGCTTGTTTCCCATCTTTCCTGTAACTAACCTACTGGGTAGCACTAGAAAGCCTTAAACTGATACAAGCCTTGTAGCTTAGAATAGAGACTTTGGAGTGATTAAGTATCAGTTTTCTTTATTTTCTTGCTGTATTTAACTGTTTTCTGCCTAAACGCAGATTTTCCAGTGTTTATTGTAATTTAAAAGCTTGATTTTTTCACATATTGTACTTATTTGACTGCCTGCACTTTTAAAAAGTTTTTTGTTTAAATAATTTGTTTAACTGTTGTAGGCTACACACTGAAGTGCAATAGCCTTTTCTGATCGTTTGTAGTAGTTTAAAACTGTTTTAAGTGCATTTTTTACTGCTTTTGAATTATCTTTTAAAAAAAAAAATATATATTCCTCGTTTCCTGCCTTTCTAAGCTAGTATAGTCCAGTTTTCAGGCAAGTGTTGAATTCAGGGCTGTGATACTAGTTTGAGTTGCCCATACCTTACTTGGATAGAAAGAAGTTTCTCTGTTCACCTGTGAGAGAGGGGAGCTTTGAGCAACCTTGTCTGTCCCTGGAGGATTGGTTCAAGCCCAGAAGTTAGTAGTTTATTCGTCATTTTGGGCTAATTTCTATCTCTTTTGTTTCCCTACTATAAAAAGTGTGCTTGCACGGTTTTGCACACCGGGCAGTGCCAGTTAGCTACGGTTAAATTATTCCTGGCTCCACTAAGTCTCCTCTTCAGGTTTTCCCTTGAAACTAGTCTCTCAACCTAAGCACTCAAAAAGCATCTTACAGCCCAGCACTTGCTCAGACCTAATAGCAAGCACTAATATACCCTGACACTAATCAAGTCTCTCTATTCACCCCTCACCAACCAAGTGACTAAGCAACTTACCGTACTATTCAGGCATGATCAAAGGGCAACTTCAGGTGCACTCTCCAGTCCAGCTGGTGAATCTGGGTATCCTGAGGCAATGTTACAACTGCCTCATGTACACAGACAATCCTCTCCTCCTACCACAAAACACTAACGTATGCGAGAGATGCAATTATACAGCCAAACTGGAAGCTAAGCTGTCTCCACCCAAGACTGGAACAGACAGTCGAGGAGAAGGTTAACACTTGCACCACAACTCCAGCCACACACAGACCTACTAAAACAGCACTGGCAAAAAATACACATAAATGCACACAATCATACTCTGAGGCTCTAAATAAAAAGCTGCAGAAGCATCAGAGACCGCCAAAGCAGATACCCAAACAACCTGCACTTCCCGTCACAAACCAGAGAACACAAAACACAAAATCAGTGTGACGCACAATCACAGCCCTTAAGGCGAAATAACATACCTAACACACTAGTAATAGGTGATTATATAGTCAGGCACACTGACGTCCCACTCACTGGGCTGGACAAGCAGAAGGTTACTGTTAGCTGCCTGTTGGGATCCAGAATCCACCACATAACACAAGCACTCATGTCATTCCAGAACAAGTACAAATATGACTGTCATTGTTCATGATGGTTTGAATGACCTGAGATGTACCTCCCTGGACTACATGTAAACAGACATGGAAGAGCTCCTGATCATGTAGCTCAGGCTGGTATGACCCTGACCATGAGTAGCATCCTGCCCTCACCAAGAATGATACCTCAGTATAAAGAAAAAATGATCAATTTCAACAATTGGCTAAGCTTCTGGTGTCATTCAAAAGGGATCCAGTGTCTGTCAGCGTGGGACGACCTGTTCGACAAGCTGCGTTGCTTAGCAAGAGACATCTTGCATCTGTCACCCCTAGGCCTTCGAATACTGGCCAAGGCTCTTGCTGCCCCCATAGTGCCTTTTAGGCAAGGCTCAAAATTCAAACCCACCACCGCAAGCAGCACAATTAACAAAAAACTGAGGGTTATGCTACTTCAACGTCAGGAGTTTAAATCTCAAAATGCACGTGCTTGGTGCACTTCTCAGTATGGAGAACGGCATCTGTGCAGTAACTGAAACCTGGTTCAAGGCTCCAGAGAGCACCCCAGCACTACCGGGCTACAACTCGTGGCACAAGTTTCGGCCACAGAACACGGACCGAAACACAAAAGGAGGGGGTGTATCCATATTCATCAAGGATACCTACACCTCCAGGTTAGTGGCACAGCATGATACCTCTGAGATCATCCATGTGCAACTAACATTGGGCAAATCTGCATTGCAAATTGTGGCCTGCTACAGATCACCCTCCATGACCCAGGACCACCACTCCACCTTTCTGGAGACACTGGAAAACACGAAGGTCCTACTGAACATCCTGATATTGGGCGATTTCAGTTACCCTACCATTCACTGGGAAAAACTACTCATGTACAAATTCCCAGGCCCAGCACTTCCTGGAATTCATCATCTCACATGCCCTGGATCAGCTGGTAAACTCCCCTACCAGAGGTGAAAACATATTGGACCTGGTAATCACCAACATGGACGACAGGTGTTCCTCACCGGAGATCAACCCGTCACTGGTTAGATCAGGCCATAAACTAATCACTCTGGAGGTCCACACCCCACCACCACCCCCAACTGAGGAAACCACAGTAAAAAACTTTTCTAAAGCAAATTTCACCTTACTTAAGACAGAGGTGGTAAGTTTCACAGCCCACACGCTAAAGGATAACGCTGCCCAAGATGCAGAAACCTTTACAAATGCACTCTGAGCACCTACAAGGATGCATGGATCGTGCCATCCAAAGCAAAACCAAGACTCACTCCTCTAAGAGAAGGAAAACAGTTTGGTGGACCCCTGCAATAAACAGGCTATAAAATAGGAGGAGGAAACTAGTTCAGAAAAAAAAACAAATCCCAAGAAGGAAAGCCATCCCTAATCAGTATCAGTAAGAAACTAAGGTGCCTCATGAAATCATCTAAAGCTAACTTCAAAAGAAAAATAGCCAAGGATTCAAAAGTTAACCACAAAGCCTTCTTTAGCTATGTTAAGAATCTAAGTGGCAACTCGCAGATATGCACTGAACTAGTGCAAAATAGCACAAAATATACTGAACCTACTGATATTGCCAACATCCTGGCAGATAGATTCAGTGCAAACTTCACCCCCCTCTCCCCTCCAAAAGGACCCACAGCAATATTGAAAAAGTGTAGTGTCCCAAAAATCACAGACGCACAGGTGAAAACAGCCCTTTCAAAAGCCAACAACACAGTGTCAGTGGGACCAGATGGTGTCCTAGGCTGCGTCTCGCACGAACTACAGAACTAAGTAACCCCCCCCCCCCCCACCTAAACACTCTGTTCAACCTCAGCCTCTCCACAGGCTACGTGCCCATTGAATGGCGCACAGCAATGGTTATTCCTCTCCACAAAGATGGGGCCACAACTGACCCTGGTAACTATCGCCCCATAAGCCTGACTAGCCTGGTCTGCAAGGTTATGGAGCGCATCATCATGGAACTCATTAACAAAGACTTTGGGAACCTCCTAACACTTGACACAACCCAGTTTGGCTTTAAGGGCAGATCATGCCTACTAAACCTGGTTGACTTCTTTGAGACAGTCACCAAGGCCATAGACGAGAGAAAGGTGGTTCACACAGCCTACCTTGACCTCGCCAAGGCTTTCAACACCATTCCCCACTTGGGTATTACAGAAAAACTTACCAGGCTGAACATAAACCCCTACGTCACGAGATGGATTGCCAACTGGCTTACAGACAGAACTATAAGAATAGCGAACCAGTCACAAGTGGTGTCCCGCAAGGCTCTGCCCTGGGACCCCTACTGTTCTGCATATACGTAGAAGTACAGGCACACAGGAGGACTATAGCTAACCAAGTTCACCGATGACTGCAAACTTGGGAGCCATAATTGACTCTCGGGCTGACATGGACATCCTTCAAAAGGGCCTTACTGAGACCGACATCTGGTGACAAAGTCATGGCCTCAAGCTAAATGCCAAAAAATGCATAGTCATCTTGTTTGGGAAAAACAAAACGCCCACAAATTACCACATAAGTGGCAGCCCCCTTTATATAGAAGAGGTAATAAGAGATCTGGGGACCCAGGTAGATAGTAATCTCTCCTTTGACAATCATATTGTCAGAGTAGTTAGGAAATCCTTGTATGTGGCCCATCTAATTACTAAAGGGTTCGCATCTAGAAATAGAGGTTATAGTGCCCCTCTACTCGTCACTCATTAGACCCATCATAGAGTACAATGCCCCATTTGGGATGTACCTCACAAGACACTTCCAACAGCTGTAAAGACCACAAAAGTACCTCGCCAAGAGGATTACTGGCCTCAAACATATGTCCCATGCAGCCCGACTGAAAAAACTCTGGCTGTACTCAGTGGCATATTGCTTACTCAAAGGTGATCTCTGCCTGACTTACAAAGCCATGTCCAACTCAGAATTGATGGACATGCACCACCTAAAGAAATCCAAGTCACTGCGAGCCATGCGCTCTAGTGAGCTAAACCTCACCACAACAATGAATAGAACATGCTGGAGGGATAGATTCCTGTCACAGAGATTCCCCATGCTTTGGAACAAAATTCCAAATTGCATCAGGTAGAGCCCCTCACTAACACTCTTCAAGAGAAACCTTGACGAGTGGATGGGTAACAGATAATGCACCCCTGGGATCACTTCATTGGCTCTGCTTGACAGAGGATCAGTTAATAAATCAATGGGGCAGCGAAAGCCAACACACTCTGGCTAGGCTTATAAATGCCCTCGGGCAGATAACCTAGTACCTACCTATGAACCTAAAAAAAATATATATATATATATATATATATATATATATATATATATATATATATATATATATATATATATATATATATATATATAGCTATCTATTTAGACTGAGCTACTCTGTTATTACTTGCATTTCTGTTTTTATAAAATGTTTAGTTCACCTTTGCAAAGTCTGAAATTGGTCACAGTTGATCAGTGCATTTACCCTTGCAAACAAATAGATAAAAATTAAATACTAGACTTTAGACTTTGTAACTTCCATGTTAATTTATTTGTATTCCCAGCCACCACTGAAACAGACAGAGATTTAATAAGCCTGATTGGAATGGTGCAGCTAACCCCCATCCTTCAAATTCTTGCTTCTTTTACAGCTGGCTGTTCATGGCATGAATCCTTGGTGTTCTTCATAAGAAAGCTTACAAGTTTGATGCCAGAAAACCCTAGGTCTTCAAAATGTTCTGGATCATCTGATTACAGGCTTTGACCTACACAGGAGTGGACTGTACTTCTTAGAATATGGGCAAGGAGAGAAGTTTCAGACCTACTTTGATACCAGCAGGGTGTCCATGATGAATGATAACTAGTATTAAGATTGGTACGAAGACACTGAACACAGTCAGAGACAGGAGTTTGACCAGAACCTCCATCCACCTCTTGAGGGGCCTTCAGACCATCATAGTGAGTGACCTTCCCCTCATTTAAGGGAAATCAGTTTCTGCTGGTGATTATCTGAAGACCATAAGTATGTTGAGATGCATCCTTGCAACAACTTTTTAAAGCGAGTCTCTGGCTTCTAAAGTCAGCCATCTCGTTTAAGCATCTGACTGGCCTTCTCAGGCTGAACATGTCTTCAGGTTCTCATTGCTAAACTCAAGCCCAGAGAACCTTCTCCCTGCACCTCACTCTAGCTCAAAGACTTAGTGATGAGGTTGAGCAGACTCTACTGTAACTCCTGCTGTGCCCCTCAGGCCCTTATTCACTCACTCTACATTTTTTTAAAAGCATCTCTATGAAATCACTTTTAAACCATCACATAGGTACATATTAGTAGAAATGAAAGCAAAGCACAGTAGCATTTTCATTATTTTTATGCAGTATGAGTATGTTTCCTTTTTAAACATTCTTATTCAGTGATAAACAGCCAAAAACCTGTAACCAAGGAAGGCAGGCACATTTGAGCAACCAAGGAATTCTTTATTCGTAACAACAGTTTAGCACTTTCGTCTTGGTCAAAGACTTCATCAGAACTTTTGAACATCATACTCACAACTATTAAATAATCAGAAAATTCACTAATCACATGTTAAAGTCAACCAATGATGAACTTACACCAGTAAATCAAATAATTAGTTACAAATCAAACTGGCAACACACAAAAACAAAAAAACATGAAAAAAAATATTAAAACAATAATACCATATTGTAAATGGTCCCTGGAATAAAAAAATTAAATCGGTTAAAAATGTCATATTGTAATGTTATTAAATCGACATATAAATAAACAACCAACCTAACCCCCAAGTCACCCTTCAAGACTTCTAAGCTTGAGTAGAGGTAGATAGAACAACCATCATTAAGACCTGGAAACCGTAATGCATTGAGCCTCAAATCCAAATCATCTCTTTCCTACTCAGGTTAGGGAGTTGTTTATTTGTATGTCAATTTAGTAACATTGACTAGTGAATTTTCTGATTATTTAACGGCTGTGAGTATGATGTTCAACAGTTCTTTGACCAAGACGAAAGCGCTAAACTGTTCCTAAATAAAGCATTCTTATTCAATGACATTACATAAATTGCAGAGTTTTTGCCTTGCTGTAAATCTCGCTCCTCCTGTACATTATCTATATGTATTGTGTACACAGATTCTGTTTATTTCTGTGTAATTTGCGTCTTCCATTGTCTAAAGGTCCTATTTCCATTTCCTTTATATCCTTTATAATACTCAGTACTTGCCTAAGAGTTGGTATAGATTTTGATTTCTATTTTCTAGCACTTTTTTGACAACTGGATGACATTAAACTTTGGTGTTTGATGTCGTTGGTCTTGACTGAGCAGTTAGAATGAGCACTGTCAAGGAATATCAGCTAGTACTAGCACAGATTCCTATTTAGTCCGCTGATGTGCTACCCTCTCTTTTGCTTGCAGCCATCTCATTTTGTTTGTGTCACCTGTCCATAGTACATACCTGCTACTTGCCATGCAACAGTAGCATAGGCCTAGCTTTCAGAAGGCTAGTATCTACAGACTTCTGGGATGGGGGATCACAGGGAACCAAGGTTCTTGTCTCTGAGACAAAGTTTTTTTTTTCTTTCTTTTTTTTTTTTTTTTTTACTGCCACTAGCATCACTTTAAATAACCTGTCTTTTGGAGAAGCATTCTGACTCTTGACTCCTGTCCTGTAGACTTTCTTCCCAGAAAATGGATACAAAGCTTGTTGGGTCTTTGCATCCCTGATGTCTTTCCCTGAAAGATGCTGTTTTCACAACATGGAAGCATCCATACACTTGTCTCTTCAGTGTCCAGAATATGTATGTGCTATAGAACTTCCATGCTGAGATGCATCATGTTCTGTTAGCATCTTTTTAATAGACTTTACTGATTACATAAAAGCTGGAGACTTCAGTGCCTTGCGTCTGCCCCATTAAAGAAGGATGGGGAAGCTGTGGAGAAGTTTGATGAGACAGTTTTCTCCTTTACCTCTTCAGGTCTTAGGTTTATAAGCTTTTTTTGTCTCACCTGCCCTAGGTCCCTTTCCTTATACATGAGGCTCTGGAAAATAAATCTGGCATGGCTTCCTGATTCTCTGGTCAGTGATTTGTGAGGAAGAAAACCCTTATTATAGCATTTCACTGAATTTTCTTATCTGCTGCACTTTTTTTTGACTGTGTTGATGTGTGATGGTAAAGTTAGCAGCCACTGTTACATGTTTACTCTATGTAGTTTGCTTGAAGCTGTTCTATTCTGCCACTCCATTCTGTATGCCTTATAACATGAGAATCCTCTTTGTGGAACCCTCTCAGAGGATCACAAAGTGTTCCAGAAAAGGAGAAAAGTTTTTTCTACACTGATGGGTAAGTTCCTCCTTTTTTTATGTTTTTTGTTTTTTTTTTTCTCGGGCAAAACAGCTTTTTAATGACTTAAGCTGCCTATGGAGGCTGCTTTTTCTAGTTTTCCCTGTTTAGTTTACACTGTCCGGGATGGTTGAGTTTTGTGTTTGGTCATGGAAGGTACTGCTTAAGAATTGCTAACCTGTGTCCATTTTACTCTGAGATACATGGTACAATGTTTAAAGAATTGGATGGGGAACAGGAAATTCATCCCTGGCTTGGCACCTATGTCTCTAATGGACACAGGCAGCCGGTAAATGGTTAATCTACCGGGCCCTTGCTTGTAAATGTTTCACCTCCCAAGCCCCTACTTACACTTCTCAAGGGTACCCAAACTTGTCAGAGATTTGGGATGCATGGCTAGACTTAAAAAGGCCCCTGTGATCATTAGTCTAGTAAACCCCTATGACCCTATAATGATTTAACAAAACCTGTGTACTGATGTGATCATTTCTTAATTACTGAAGCATCACAGTTAATCATTTTGCACTTGTTTGAGACCTAAAAAGAGTCTTTGCTGCTTTGATGGAAATTTGTCTCCTTTTAAGTGATGTAACTCCTAGTGTTAGATGTTTTGTCAAATGTATCCAAATTTCTGCATACAAAAACATTTTTGGTGTAAATCATAATGTGCACTGTTGCAGTCTTCACATTTGGGATATCCTGAAGCCAGCTTGACTTCCAGTGCCCTACACTACTACTCCAGGGCTTTGGCTGGCACTTTCACCAAGTGTGCTGGAATTTCAGTGGTATAAGGGGGGGGGGGGTACATTTGCTCATGCCCTCTTTTGATCTTTCTGGTCAGTAGTGTATTACTTGCAGCAAACTGTCCATTGGTCAGCAGCCAGATAAGTAACCCCATAGGTGATTTGTCATCTTACCTGTCTTAATTTGCAATGAGTTGGCCATTGTCTAATATTCACTCTAGTACTGAGGAAGGTTAGTAAAGGCTAATTGTGTGACAAGCCAACCTCCACAAGGATTTTTATTCTAAGTGTTTATTCTGCTTTAGACCAGAGGCCAAGGCAGACTCTTGTTTGCAGTGTACTTTATCCTAGGACAATCTGTAGGAGATGTTGGTCTGTCTAGGCATTTGTATACATACTGCAGCATGAGCCTCATTCTGTGCCAGTACGGCATCTGACAAAACCTTGAGCTTTGTGTGAGAAAAAGTATAGCAGTAAGAGGAAGGAGTGTTGAGAAGTTGAGGCTGTCTCTGTCTGTAGATTTCCCCGGGTCCAGTGACCCTGTACATAGTGAAATACTTTTGCAGCCTCAGTTCAGAGTAAGGTTCAGCCAGGACCTTTGGCATGATTGCAGGCACCCTTGACTTCTGAGTTTTGCTCGTCCTGCTGGATGTGATACTCTTCTTGAGGCTAAAGGCCCTTGGGCTTCAGATTCCTGCTTTGTGATACCTTGAAGGGAAAGTGTGATCATCACTATTCTTGTACAAGAGAGAGCTGCTGGTGACCACATCAAGGTCTGTTCACTGCCAGAGAGATTATGCCTCCAGGGAGGGCCTCATTTTCTGAAATCACGAAAAACAAAGTGCCGAAGCACAAACTGGTGCTTGTTGCCAGCTTGCCTAGACAGAGAAGTGCCTCTTATCCCCTCTAGTTCCTTTGCTTTCCTTCTGATGAGTCCTTAGCTAAGCTGTTTGAGTATTTTGCCCTTTCTGAAGAGTGACAGACTTTTGTACATAAGGTGTCCTCTGCAAGAGGATTCTGACACCCATGACTCAAACTGATGAGCCTGGCATGTGTGAGCCAGACATCAGCTGCTGAAAACTGGTTCAGTATTGAAGGCACCTTGTCCTTTGCTTCTATACCAGAGGAATTTTTCTTTGGGGCCCCTTTCACACAATGAAAGTTTTCCAGTAGGAAACCAAAGCATCTTCTTATGTTGAGCAAAGTTAAAAAGCTTGTACTGACTTAACTGAAGTTAATCATCTAGAAGTCTCTTCATTGTTAGATGTCCTGGAAGGAGTGTGTAATAATGTATCTCTGAAGCCCGATTCCCTTTCTCTTGCTCCTTGGAAGCCTTACTGGTTCCCCAGGGTCAAGGGCTCTCATATGTATCTCCATAGAAACCCTCACATTTATGTACTTTCTGTGGATCCCAGCAAGGCAGCTATCTTGCCTCCAACTAGGAATCCTTTTCCCAGTGTTAAGTAGAGCAGAGTGAGCAACAGATTTGGGAAAATAAGTTTACACTTAGGCTACCCCTTAGAGCCTTAAGTGCCACCCCCACATGCTTAATTACCAGCAATCCCTGTTAGAAAAAAATGAGGATTAAGGCAGAAGGGGATTGTATACAAGGATCTGAAGCAAGAGATGCTGGACTTATGTGATCTCCCCTTTAAGGTGACTGAGCACTCTAAGAAATGTAGTTGTAATGTGGGGGGGGGGTGCATCATGTAGTTCAGCAGCTAATAAGACGACCTGCCTGATCAGGACCATGCCTTTAACAAATAATGCTAGAACAGCGATCCTTATTGCACTATTGAACTAAGACATTCTATTTGGACTGCCTGCTTAGGAGATTAACAAGAAATTGGAAGAGAATGGAAATGTGCAGTCTGCAAGGCAAACTTTTCAGACCCAAACTCCTCCATTATATAGCAGGGATATGACAGCAAAAAAATTGGTTGTCTGACTCTAAATACGATGGTGCTAGACCTGGCAAAGAGAAGAAGAGGAAATTTAAGAAAGAATGGCAAGGTAAACCCAGAGACGCATGAGGCACTCTGGGCCAAGGCACCAGGAAGGATTAGCCATTACTCAGTACACCTAACCAATTCTTCCTCATCTACTGTGCTTCCCTCATTAGAAAAAGTTGGAGAGTGTTTGTCCTGTGTAAGAAATTAAGAGGAAATCACACAAGACAAGTAGACACTAAACGTCATCCAAAAAGGCTGCAGATTACAATTCCTAGATATACAGACTTTAGGAGGCATTTCATCATTTCCCAATGACCAGCTGGCCCTCATATCAGAAGTCATGATTCAACCTGGAGACATGGAAGAAGTCCACGGGGGAGAAAAATGAGGCTATTATTCAAAACTGTTGCTAGATTCAAGGAAGATGGTCCCTAGTGGCCCATTTTTAGATCTCTACTGTAGGTTTATAGGTGTATACTAGACTCTGTTCTAAAGGTTCATAGACCTATACTAGACTAATGACTACTGGCGCCTTTATAAGCCTAGCTATGCAACCTAAATGTATCCCCCAAGTTATTGTGCCTTGGAGGGTTTTTTTAAGGAGTGTATGTTGCGGCATGATTTAACATCTGTGTCTGTCCATCAGAGACATGGGCATCAGACCAGGGGTGAACTTCTGATTTTTCATCCACTGGTCCCAGTTTGGTTTGAATAAGGTTAGGGAAGGGCTCTGCTTCACACTGATGGGAAGCCTTTTCTATAGAATGGGGATTCTCTGAGATACATATCTGTTCCTCCAACATATGTTTAAGTTGCAAGCAGTGTTTAAAGATTTCATAGTCCTGGTGTTATTCATTTTGCATATATACAGAAAGTCCATCAGAGCATGCCTTGTATGCCTGCCATAAATTGTCTCTTGGCAGTCTGTGGTAAGCAGAGTATAGCAAATAGGACTTTGCGGTGATCTGCATAAGACATTGTGTTACACCCTGTAATATTTTTGTGAGAAACCTCTGTGTTGCATGTGCCTGATCAGGTACATACCAAAGAGTTTGTTGTACTCCGTGATGCATCTGATGATGGCTGAGTACAGTAGCACAGTGACTTCCCTGGACCTAGATGCTATGCTTTTACTTGTACGTTGAGCGACAGGGAATGAGTTTCTTACTACATTAGCCACATTTTGGTTGAAAGCCAGGTTACCATCTAAATGGGTCCCCAAATCCCTATCTCATCAATTTCTTTGTGGTTCCAAAATTCAAAATCTTCACCCTTCAAAATCTGTTGACAGTGTTTCAATGAAATGCACTCAGGGAGCTATCCTTTAGGTCTAGAGTCAGCATACCTCCATTGCCAGAAACACTGAAAATTCCTAAAGTTTACAGCAGAGAGGTCACTTCCAGTTCATATCTTTAGACCTTGGCTTATCCACTGTTCCCAGAACCTTTACAAAATGACTAATTCTAATGACTGCATTTTACAGACCAAAGGGTGTACAGATTTCCCATGCATAGATAAATGGCTGTTCCTGGCAGAGTCCCAACAGGCTGTAGACTTCACCCTGAATTGCTTCAGAAACCTGAGGTTCATAGTCAACAAGAAAATGTCATGACTGGTCCCTTTTCAAAAATTATTTTTCCTGCGGGCTTGTCTGGACATTTTCTTTAGTAGCAGAACCTACCTTCTGCCATTGACTGGATACTTTCAAAACATTCTGCAAAAGACAAGAGTTCTGACGGGGGTTTGCAGGCTGCTAGACTTAGACATATTGCATCATGCTTGCACATGAGAGCTCTAATGGTATTTAAGAAACTGATGTCCTTCTATTCTAATGTTGCAATATTCATTCCTGTCGAGAGGTTGCTGCCTGTAGCACCAGACATCTGGCCAGTATACCAAAGTCTTAGGAGCAGGGGTACATGCGACATTTGACGTCAGAGCCATAAACTGACATTGGCTTTAAAGGTGACATCTGCACGTACCCACTTTAGAACTTTTATGCCGCAGTGCTCTTCGGACCTCTGATCTCTAGCTTTGGGAAGCAGTTTGCTCATTTAACGGCCGTCCGCTACAGATAAGTACCCTTTGGGTTTATCTATTCCTTAGCTTTTCAGACATACATGTCAAATAGAAAAGGGAACTGTGCTTGTGGAAGACAAATTCCACACAAGGACACGCATGATAAGTGCTTGTTTTGTCTAAGGGGGGCCCACAACCATATGTCTTGTGACATTTGTACCTAACCCCCCCCCCCCCCAAAATACTGATTCAGAAGGTCCTCCTGAAGATTCAGAGGGACAAACCAAAAATCCTGTTGCTTGACTCCCTTCTGGCCAAGACTGAATTGGTTTCCCCTTCTTCATCTACTAGCCAAGGGCAATCACCACAGGTTACCCCACTGTCCAGACCTACTCACACAAGACAGGGGTCCCTAGTAAACCCTCAGATGAGCAATCTCAGGCTCACTTTATGGGCAATAGGGTTCTTATCCCCTTCAGGCACCTATACTCAGAGGACATACTCAATGTCCTGCAGAAGGCCAGAAAACCCATTACCAGGAGAAATGATGTGGCTAAATGGAAAAGATTCTCCAGGTGGTGTCATAAGAAAAACCAGGACTCTCTATTCACTCCAGTACCTATGGTCCTTTCTTACTTGTGTGAGCTTCATTCAGGATTAGCATACTCTTCTGTTAAGGTACAATTGTCTGACATTTCTGTTTGCTTTCCTTTGGTACCTCCTCTGGCATCCAGATTAGAGGTTAAGCTCTTTTTAAAAGGGGTCCTCCATATCAGACCCCCCTGCAAACAAATACCTCCTACATGAGACCTGAATTTTGTCCTGGAAAAACTCACTTTACTTCCTTTTGAGCCAGCCCACTCTGCTTCACTGAAGCTATGTACCTGGAAAAACAGTACTACTGGTGGCCCTCACGTCCAAAAGGAGGGTATCTGAAATCCAAGCCCTGATGGTCGTCCCTCCTTACCTCATCTTCCATAAAGACAGGGTCTCCCTCAGGATTAACCCTTCCTTCATTCCTAAGGTGATTAATGAGCTATCCTTGAATCAGACCATTAACCTTCATGTCTTCTTCCCTCAACCTCAAAATTCCTCTGAAAGAACTCTACATTCCCTAGATGTCCACATACAACTCTGGTATTATCTGGACAAGACCAAGCCATTAGATTGTCAGACCAGCTGTTTGTCTGCTTTCACCCAAGGGCCTTGGGGAAGGCAGTCTCTAAACAGACTCTCTCTTCATGGATATCTAAGGCTATCTCTGCATGCTACTTTTTTCATGGCAAAACCCTACCTGAAAGTGTGAGGGCTCATTCCACTAGGGCAACTGCATCCTCAGCTACTTTCTTCAAGGAGGTAGACTACGCTTTTGTCCTAGACGCTACCTGGTCATCAGTCCATACCTTTATCAGATATTACAAACTAGATTTGGCTTCTAGGGCCAGAAGCAGTGTTGCCAAGTCCATTCTGCATGGCCTAATAGACCAGGGACCTCATCCTTTCTCCCAGGCTCATATCTATAGCTTTGGTACTCTCCCTACAGTAATGAATGCTGCAACATGAGAATAGGAGGACATAGAATAATTGTGTAAGAACTTGACCATAACCTTAGATGGCCTTCTCTTCCATGTTGCAGTATTCAGTCTCACCCTCCTTACCCCCCTTTTACCTGTTTAGCCACCTGAGGGGACAGATTTCTTTCCATCTACCAAACCTCAGCATCAGGCATATGCCTCCAGGAGGCACCCTTTAGCCTGGTATTACATGTGGGTCTGAAAAGCTTCCTCCTTCCTCTTCATTGCTTCCAGAGGTACTACTCTGTGGCAGTCCATTCTGAAGTGGGTACGTGCAGATGTCACCTTTATAGCCAATGTCAGTTTATGGCTCTGACATTAAATGTCGCACGTACCCCTGCTCCTAAGACTTTGGTATACTGGCCGGATGTCTGGTGCTGCAGGCAGCAACCTCCCTACAGTAATGAATACTGCAACATGGAAGAGAAGGACATCTAAGGTTATGGTAAGTTCTTGCACAACTATTCTTTGTCAGCATACCCATCCCTTAGAGACCAGAATCGCTATTCTCCCCTGCTTCAAAGGTGAAAGTCTTATGGTTAATTCAACAATGTGACCTGAAGTCCTTTGGGGTATTTCTATCCACTGTGACTCTGACCACAGATTTTTCATACCTGGCCTGAGGGGATTAATTGAGAAACCTTCAGATACAAGAAAGGTCAGAGGACAAAGTAAGGAAAAGGTGCATAAATGTAAGAGATGACTACTGTCATGTTTGCCCTAAAAGCCTTCACCACTAGGTGGTTCTACAGATGAAAACAAAAACAATTGTGATGTGGTACAGAAACAACCAGAAAAATATACTTGTCGAGGAAATAAGGCAACTTCTGTTCTTCTTTAAAATGTTTTAATGTTCCACCACAGGTAAAAAACACGCCATCCAGGAGCACAAAACACAGCAACAGCAACAACACAAAGAGCATAAATGCCGATAAAGACCACTGCGTTTTCGTTTCAGAAACTTCTTCCGATGAGACTAGATACATATTGAAGTTTCATGAAGCTCTTATATACTCTCCACATTGAAAATCAACCCATAATTAACCAATTAATTACCCAATTAAACAATTAAAATTTCAAAAGTGCCCAAACCTTATATGGATTTCCTGTGTACAGCCGAACTACTAACTTCTTTCTATTAGTTCCTTTTTAATTAAAAACACATAATATCACATAAAAGTAATAATTTTTTAAAACTTTTAAAAACCTTGTTAAGATAAATATATTCATGAAAAGAGTTGGAATGTGAATATATGACTCAGAACACTCACTTTACAACTTTAAAAACTGTTATTATAAATGTCTTGAAAAAAGCATATTCAATTCAAATACTAATAGTGCCAACTATAGGTCAAATTTAGTACTGCTGCCTAATAGACAATTAATTGTACACTTTTAAGTCAGTAATACATCTTCATTAGGAAATTTTCATCTGTATGTAGAGTGATGCATGGGGTTAAAAAAAAAAAAAAATTTTTTATATATGTTACTAATAGACATGTTAAATTAAAATGTTAGATTAATAAATAAACAAATTAATCAGCCCACTATAGGTCCCACGTTGTTTATTATTATAATTTATTAGATCTCATCTTTAAAACTGGGGCTATAGATAGGGTCTCATTTAACCCAGGGAATTTATACCCTTCCAGGTCCAGTAGCCATACCAGTTCTTTATATTCGATCGAGGTTTCCCATAGACCACCCCTCGGGTCCAATTCTACCACATCTAGTACAAAAAAAGTGTAGGCAGCTCCATCGCAATTTAATGTATGCCTATACAAGGCATTAGTCCCTTTTTGATTTTTAATATCATAACAATGTTCGTAAATCCTATTCCTTAACATTCTCTTGGATTTACCAACATAGAATGCCTCACACTTTAAACAAATAGCTAGATAAACTATACCCTTCGTTTGGCAATTGGCAAAATGTTTACTGGGAATTAAAATATCCCTGCTCTTGAGGTAAACCGTATCCTTCGAGGCAACAAAAGGGCATTGGTTGCATCTACCACATTTGTAGGTACCGACCTTGCCTTCCCTAATAATGCCACTTGTTTTTTTCTTTTCTAATACATTTTTTATACTTTTCCCCTTTCTAAAGGTACATTTAAATGTTTTTTTAAAAACACCATTTAAGTCCGAGAGTTCACTGAAATTTTTCCATTCATTCTCAACAATTTTCCTAATTTTGTATGCCTCTCCACTAAAATCCATCACAAAGTTGCCATTTTCATTACTAGTTCCATTATTACTATCTAGCTGCCAATTCATTTCACCTAATATAGGCTTATATTTGGTGGCTCTTCCCATCTTAACTTCATTTTCAATTACTTTTATTAATCTAGGGGGGTACCCTCTCGCTAAAAACATCTTCATCAGGATCTCACATTCTGACTCAAAATCTTTTTCTCTAGAGCACATACGGCTCCCCCTCACATACTGGCCCTTAACAATGCCTTTCTTTTGATAGTGTGGATGTGCACTATCAAACGCCAAAAACGAATTTGAATAAGATTTCTTTCTAAACACTTTGGAATAAAAATTGTCTTGTCCCTTCCCTATAAAAATATCAAGATATCTTAGACAACTTGGATCCTTCACATATGTGAATTTCAAAAAAGAGGTGGACTGACTGATATGTTCATAAAATGCTGCAAATTCTGCATCAGTACCTACCCATAGAAAACACATATCATCTAGATATCTCTTGTATAATTTCCAGCACTTCTTATAAGGTGAATTCATGACAAATTTACTCTCCCAAGCTGACATAATAATGTTTGAATAAATGGGGGTACACCTTGCCCCCATCGCTATCCCTTGCTTCTGCTTGAAAAATTCGCCATCAAAAAACAAAAAATTGTTACTTAAAACTAGTTCCATCAAAGTTAAGATCAACCTGAAATCATTATTGGTGAATTTGCCATAGTTCACCAGACCTTCCTCAAACCATTCTAACCCTTCTACAAAGGGGATAGAGGAAAAAAGGTCAACTATGTCCATAGTTATGAACATGATTTTCTCATCAAAGATACCCTTATTCAAATTTTTCAACAGGTCCCAGGAATCTTTAACTATCCCTGAGCTTTCCTTAACCACCATTTTTAACTTTTCATCCAGCCATTTTGCAAGGGGTGCCGTCACAGACCCTTCAGATGCTACAATCGGTCTCAATGGTGGATTATTCACATCCTTATGTACTTTGGGGACCCCAAAGATTGTAGGTACTCGAAGTTTAGTTACATTTAAATATTTAAACAAATTAATGTCGATACTTCCTTCAAGGAGTAAATCGTTCAAAGCTAACCAAATCTTTCTATTACCTATATTTATCTCATTCAGGGAAGAACATTCATACCTATCCCCATTTTTTAATATTTCCAACATTTTAATCGTGTACAAAGACTGGTCCATTATCACTGTACCTCCCCCCTTATCTGGTTTAATTACTCTATAGGGTAGGGTCATTAGATAGTTTGTGTAGTAATATTGACTCTTCCTTTGTTAAATTAGGTGTCACCCAGTTCTTATGAACCACACTTCTAATCTTCCTTTCTATAACAGTCTCAAAATTTTTGAGCTGGGGATTCATAGGGGGATTGTATGTACTTTTTCTTCTCAAGGTATCCTCATTAATTCGTCCCCCTTGGTCATCTTGAAACAGGAGTTCCAGATTCTTCTTTCTAAGAAATAATTTCAAGTCAATCAAGACCTTGCTAATGTCTGCTTTTTTATTTGGTACAAATTTAAACCCCTTCATAAATAGATTGAAAAAAGTGTCGTTTATTTCCAAAGTAGTGTAGTTGTAAATACAATAGTCATTTTTAGCCCATACATATCCATCCTTACTGATTCCATTACTAATCTTATGTTGTTCAGGGTGGTTCAATGGGGTATTTAATAGTGCCTGTATTTGTTGTGTACAGGTCCCTTCCCCCCCTGGTAGTTTTTTTGAAAATTATTTTGATTAAAATTATTTTGGTAATTTGCCTGGTGGTTCCTTTCATAGTTGTTTCTAATCCTTTCAGATCTTCTCAGCGGTGGAAAGGCCTCATATTCACTATCATTCCTTACATTATTCATAACATCAATATCCATCCCCTCTACATCCTTCATATGGGCACCCCACCCTTCCCTTGTAGAGAAAATACCTCTTGGTTTGGGGTAATGTGTATTTTCTTTATATTCGTTCAAATCTCTTTCTAGTTTCCTACACTTTCTTTGGAATATAGATTCTATACTCTTCTCAATACTGCTAAGTGTGGAAAAATAACACCTTTTACTCCCCTCCACTGTAAACAATAAATCATTAGTTATTAAATTGTTGACTTCGTCAACCCTTTTATGCAGTCCTACCATCACTCTATCATTTTCTTTAATTATAGCTTTTAAAATGTTAAAACCACAGTTATCAAAGATTGCCACCAATTCCCCATGAAAGTCACTACCAACATTTACTTTGTTCGGGTATTTACACACCCTTAGGCCCTTGGGCACTATTTTCAAATTCAAACATTCATTTAAGTAAGTGTTCTCTAGTTCAAGATTTTTTAACTTAAATAAACAGTCATTAAGCACATTAAGGTTATTGTCAAAAGATGAATGCACATCATTTGGTCTCTTTTCCGACACATTATTAACATTAAAACTAAATTTGGAATTATATACTTTTGAAAAGTCAGTTAATCGACTGTCCTTATTATTTGCCATTCGGTCATTAGAAACATTTCTTGTTGTACGAACACCAGCAACAGCGTCCCTAAAATCATAACCAACAGTCCTCCCATCCTTCGGTCTCGCTCCAGTGTTCCTCTCACCACTCACGCCAGTTCTTATATGGTCATTATTGTCACTGTCATGTAAAAATACACTGGGAATATCCAGTTCACTCACTTTCCGTTTTTTCGCGTTGCCATCAATGGTAACAGGACCTACTTCATCCGTTCTTATGGCCGTCACACTAGTTTTCGGCAGATGCGCTTCCTGGTTGCAAGGAAAAGAAAAAGAAAACGATCCCGGTGGTGTACTTCCGCTCTCCCTCGTCATTAACTCAAGAAGTTGAGTTAATTGGTCGGAAAGCTTGTCAATCTTATCCGACTTGCTCACACGAGCAACACCCTCTTCCTGAGTAACAGTGCCCTCCTCGTTCTCCATAATCAGTACGACAAATACAACCAAAAGGAGACAAGTACAAAACAATACTTCAACCAGAAAAATATACTTGTCGAGGAAATAAGGCAACTTCTGTTTTTCTTTAAAATGTTTTAATGTTCCACCACAGGTAAAAAACACGCCATCCAGGAGCACAAAACACAGCAACAGCAACAACACAAAGAGCATAAACGCCGATAAAGACCACTGCGTTTTCGTTTCAGAAACTTCTTCCGATGAGACTAGATACATATTGAAGTTTCATGAAGCTCTTATATACTCTCCACATTGAAAATCAACCCATAATTAACCAATTAATTACCCAATTAAACAATTAAAATTTCAAAAGTGCCCAAACCTTATATGGATTTCCTGTGTACAGCCGAACTACTAACTTCTTTCTATTAGTTCCTTTTTAATTAAAAACACATAAAAACACATAAAATTAATAATTTTTTAAAACTTTTAAAAACCTTGTTAAGATAAATATATTCATGAAAAGAGTTGGAATGTGAATATATGACTCAGAACACTCACTTTACAACTTTAAAAACTGTTATTATAAATGTCTTGAAAAAAGCATATTCAATTCAAATACTAATAGTGCCAACTATAGGTCAAATTTAGTACTGCTGCCTAATAGACAATTAATTGTACACTTTTAAGTCAGTAATACATCTTCATTAGGAAATTTTCATCTGTATGTAGAGTGCATGGGGTTAAAAAAAAAAAAAAAATTTTTATATATGTTACTAATAGACATGTTAAATTAAAATGTTAGATTAATAAATAAACAAATTAATCAGCCCACTATAGGTCCCACGTTGTTTATTATTATAATTTATTAGATCTCATCTTTAAAACTGGGGCTAGAGATAGGGTCTCATTTAACCCAGGGAATTTATACCCTTCCAGGTCCAGTTGCCATACCAGTTCTTTATATTCGATCGAGGTTTCCCATAGACCACCCCTCGGGTCCAATTCTACCACATCTAGTACAAAAAAAGTGTAGGCAGCTCCATCGCAATTTAATGTATGCCTATACAAGGCATTAGTCCCTTTTTGATTTTTAATATCATAACAATGTTCGTAAATCCTATTCCTTAACATTCTCTCGGATTTACCAACATAGAATGCCTCACACTTTAAACAAATAGCTAGATAAACTATACCCTTCGTTTGGCAATTGGCAAACGAAAAAGAGAAAAAGATTTTGAGTCAGAATGTGAGATCCTGATGAAGATGTTTTTAGCGAGAGGGTACCCCCCTAGATTAATAAAAGTAATTGAAAATGAAGTCAAGATGGGAAGAGCCACCAAATATAAGCCTATATTAGGTGAAATGAATTGGCAGCTAGATAGTAATAATGGAACTAGTAATGAAAATGGCAACTTTGTGATGGATTTTAGTGGAGAGGCATACAAAATTAGGAAAATTGTTGAGAATGAATGGAAAAATTTCAGTGAACTCTCGGACTTAAATGGTGTTTTTAAAAAAACATTTAAATGTACCTTTAGAAAGGGGAAAAGTATAAAAAATGTATTAGAAAAGAAAAAAACAAGTGGCATTATTAGGGAAGGCAAGGTCGGTACCTACAAATGTGGTAGATGCAACCAATGCCCTTTTGTTGCCTCGAAGGATACGGTTTACCTCAAGAGCAGGGATATTTTAATTCCCAGTAAACATTTTGCCAATTGCCAAACGAAGGGTATAGTTTATCTAGCTATTTGTTTAAAGTGTGAGGCATTCTATGTTGGTAAATCCGAGAGAATGTTAAGGAATAGGATTTACGAACATTGTTATGATATTAAAAATCAAAAAGGGACTAATGCCTTGTATAGGCATACATTAAATTGCGATGGAGCTACCTACACTTTTTTTGTACTAGATGTGGTAGAATTGGACCCGAGGGGTGGTCTATGGGAAACCTCGATCGAATATAAAGAACTGGTATGGCAACTGGACCTGGAAGGGTATAAATTCCCTGGGTTAAATGAGACCCTATCTATAGCCCCAGTTTTAAAGATGAGATCTAATAAATTATAATAATAAACAACGTGGGACCTATAGTGGGCTGATTAATTTGTTTATTTATTAATCTAACATTTTAATTTAACATGTCTATTAGTAACATATATAAAAAATTTTTTTTTTTTTTAACCCCATGCATCACTCTACATACAGATGAAAATTTCCTAATGAAGATGTATTACTGACTTAAAAGTGTACAATTAATTGTCTATTAGGCAGCAGTACTAAATTTGACCTATAGTTGGCACTATTAGTATTTGAATTGAATATGCTTTTTTCAAGACATTTATAATAACAGTTTTTAAAGTTGTAAAGTGAGTGTTCTGAGTCATATATTCACATTCCAACTCTTTTCATGAATATATTTATCTTAACAAGGTTTTTAAAAGTTTTAAAAAATTATTAATTTTATGTGTTTTTATGTGTTTTTAATTAAAAAGGAACTAATAGAAAGAAGTTAGTAGTTCGGCTGTACACAGGAAATCCATATAAGGTTTGGGCACTTTTGAAATTTTAATTGTTTAATTGGGTAATTAATTGGTTAATTATGGGTTGATTTTCAATGTGGAGAGTATATAAGAGCTTCATGAAACTTCAATATGTATCTAGTCTCATCGGAAGAAGTTTCTGAAACGAAAACGCAGTGGTCTTTATCGGCGTTTATGCTCTTTGTGTTGTTGCTGTTGCTGTGTTTTGTGCTCCTGGATGGCGTGTTTTTTACCTGTGGTGGAACATTAAAACATTTTAAAGAAGAACAGAAGTTGCCTTATTTCCTCGACAAGTATATTTTTCTGGTTGAAGTATTGTTTTGTACTTGTCTCCTTTTGGTTGTATTTGTGGTACAGAAACAAGCAAGCAAGGATGGATTTGTACATGGTGTATGGCTGCAAAGCAGGTATGAAAGTGTGGGAGATAGCTTTGAAAGTGGATGTAATACTAGCTGCAGCCTATATCCCTTCACAGCAAATTGTGTTAGTGACGCTAAGCAAAGTTGTGTTTCTGAGTCTGAAGTAGATCTATGTACCTCCTAGCTGAACAAGTAGCTGAGAATTGTTTTTGACAAGAAAGCAATTCCAGAAGCATGGAAAGCAGATGCCGTCTTCTTGAACTGTTCAGATCTGTTCTTTTGTGTTTTTCCTCCAATTCTTTTTAAAATAAAATAAAATCATGGATGAAGAACCAGAAATAATCCCTGTGACATTTTTTTGGCCAAGACAGAGCTATGTGCCAAATGTTGCCTCAGCTTGCAGACCACCTGACTCAAAACAGGAGAAGTTCTTCATATGGATTACTGCTGTAGTAGCCTAAGGTATATGATGTGGTGTTCTGCTTTCTGCCTGGAGGGCGAACCACAGGGATATCGCAGTTTAATGATAGACGTACTGATCATTGCTGACTGCCTTCAGACTCCCTCTGGAGGTATAGTAACAAAGCACTGGTTAAATTGTCCAGATTCAGTCTGTACTGGAATGTTTATGCAGTCGAGCAATGGCAATATATTAAGGAATGAAGTAGGACTGTAAAGTAGTCGCATCTCTTTGCTTATATTCTTTTATAGTCAAACCCAGATTGCATTCCATGCATCCCTGATTTTTTACTTTTTTCTCTTTGCATGATCATATTGTCTGCATTCCAAAAAAAAAAAAAAAAAAAAACGCTTCCTTATGTATTTGGAAAGATCTAACAATATATGCATCTGTATGTTAGCCCACCTTATTCAGTTTAGGTACTTGTCTTAATGAGTCCCTGAATTGTTTAGAACCATTCCTTTACTTAGATCAGTACTTAAGCCTACATTAGTTAAGTGAGCAGTTATTGTACTTTGCAACATTTTTGCACAAGAACATAATTTTAAAGAATATAAGAATAAGCATTTCTGAGATGTCTTAAATACATGTCTGGCATGTTTTGCCATGTTGTATGCAGTGTAAATATCTTTAACAAGTCACTGCTTAAATACTCAGTACCATAATGATATTTTAATGCTTTTATTTATGTATATGTGCATTATCTAAGATTTCCTTCAATATCACTGTTGTAATATACTTTACATAAGGGATCTCCTGCCAAGGGTAGCCCAACATCCAGCCAGTATACAAAAGCCTTAGGTTTTCCAGGATGTCTGACATCGTATATATGATCCCCGCTCACATCATAGGGCATAAAGGTCACATAAGGATGTACATACCTCAGAACTGAGTAGCCCCAGGAGGAACAGTCAGGAGGCGGAACATGTGCATCCAGAAGGAAAAAATAAGAAGAGGAAAAAGGGGGTGGAGGTAGGGAGCAAATACTGCAACAGTGAAGAGAAGGGCATCTACTGAAATGTTAAGGTTTTACACAACTGTACTATGTCACTGTTGCAGTATTTTTTTTAAATAAGAGAAAACTTTGGAGAAGAAAGGCCCAGAAGAACCATTTTGAAAAAAACATGCAGGATAGCTCTGGCAAAGCCAAGCCATGCTCTCAAAAGAACATCCAATTTGTAATGCTTGGTAAAGGTATGGACAGAGGACCAAGTAGCATCTTCAGAGATGGAAGTGGTATCCAGTCCTTTGAAAAAAGCACCAGTGAAAGCCACAGCCCCAATATAATGAGCCTTTACTGAAGCAGAAAGGGGTTTCCCATGAAAGTAGAAACAAAAAGAAACAGCCTTAGAGATCCATGAAGAAATGATTTGCTTCACACAGGTATCCTCCTGCTGTTGTATCATATGTCTCATCAAACTTTGCTGATACTGCTGCAGTTTATCAGTAGTCTGACTGGATTGCCTTGGTAATAATAAATAACTGAGTATCTAATTAATCTCCTATTGATAAAACCCACCTGATTAGAATACATCAGATAGGGAAGAATACATTGGAAGTCTTTAGGCTACAATTCTAGCATGTAGTATATCCTCACTGTAATTAGAAATTTTATGATCTTAGTCGGGCTTAGGCAGGACTACACTACAGAATTTTGAAAGGGCTAGTAGAGTGCTGTGAACAGCAGACATCTCCGAGTAAAGTAGGTGCTCTTTGTAGCATCAGTTCTTTGCTTAATTCCATTTCCAAATCCATTGAAGTAACTAACTTAATCGCAAGACTGATGTCATCCATGGTGGATGATGCAGCTAAGTGGAAAATGTCATTGTTGTGTATCTGAGAGACTCCTAGGCTCTTAGGGAATTCTCTTACTTCCAGCAGTTTGTGCCCACTTAAAAGGATTAGGCTGGCGTGATATGAATGTACATTTTTATAGAATGTTTGGAAGGCTTTGTTGTATCGTCTGGAAAGGTTCTGAAAAAACTACTGCGTTTCCCATGCATCATTATTGCAGTAACGACTTGGAGGCCTGTGCCGCTGTCTGAGTTAGACATCTGGCTTAACTTTCAGAGCTGAGAACCTTGGTCCCATAGCAGGGCTTGATGGTACCTTACTTCAGAAGTCTTCACATACCTAGAATATAGGTGGCATCTACCAGTGCCAGCTTTAGTTCTTTTTGTCATGCAGATGTTCACCTGAGAGCATCATGCAGTCTAGCACTGATCCAGACCTGTGACGTAAGAGCCTTGAGAGATAAATAGCCTACTGGGGATCCCAATTTATTCCTGGTGTAGTGGTTGATGTCTGTTTGTATTTAGCAGACTTCTAGGAAAGGTCTTCCAGGATATGTCTACGTCTGAGAAAGTTACTATGTGTACTATGCCTGTAATCACCAAGTTCCACTCACATTTTAGTGCTTTTTTCCCCCTGGATTAGAGCATGATGTGGCTGACTGCAGTATTGATATGTTTGGTACTACTTAATTTATCCCATTTTTGTCATTTTAGCCATTGCTTTTATTCACACTGTGTAGCAAAAAAAAAATAGTTCAGACAGTGCATGTGGTCTTGTGGAAAAAGTGCGCCCTTATTAATGTTTGGAAACTCGAAATGTATTTTGTAGTCACTTTCTAACGAGCTGACATCTGCACAAAACATAATCTTAGCTGATATTTCTCATGTCTGGTGAGTGTTCTACACTCCTGTTCTTTTGAGTGTTAATAGTATAATTGTACTGTGATGTGTCCATTTTGTCAAAATTAAGAAATACTGTAGCTGATAAATTGTTGCCATCGTGTCTCTTGTATTTAGAACAGAACGGTACTTTAAAGTTGTTTTAATTACTTTGTTTGAACAGAGTTGTTTTGAGACAGGATATTCTAGTAATCTGCAGTGCTGGTTATGGTTTCATGCTGTTTTACGTAAAAGGAGGCAATTAGAATTTTTGTGTTTCTCTTTATAGCTTGTCTGAGTCTGTCAAAGGACGGGTTTTGTACCAGCATGTCACAGAATATTTCGTAAAAGATTTTGACATGTTGAAAAAGATCATTCCTGTTGGAAAACTTGTCACAGCTAAAGTATTAAGGTATGTTTTTTCTTGTTGTTAGGCTAATCTACATAATCTATGTAATGTGTGCCTTTATGTTAAAATAATTTCCAGAATTTTGGCTGCCTTTGATTTGCCTTCATGTAAAAGACAGCTCCACTTCAAGAATGGCTTTTGCTGCAAGT